>NW_009927686.1:258992-291637 GCF_000696875.1 Nestor notabilis | reverse complement strand
GCTTCTGGGACACCTCAAGCAGCCACTCAACGAAAGTATTAATAACTTGCAAAAAGAATAAAAGGGATGGGCAAAGCAAACTGAGAGAACCTGCCCGAATTCCCAGTCGGGTTTTGCACACACCAGTGACGATGATTCACTGTCTGGTTTTCATTTTGTTCCCTTCCTTCGGCACTTGGCACTTTCCGAGCTGCTGTGGAGCTCTGCCTGGCCTGTCACTTTTCCTGAGCCTTTTGCTTTTTCCCTCTGGTTACTTTATTAGCAGTGACCCAAACTGTAGAGAATTGGACCCCCACTTTCTCTGTTTGTGTAATTTAATTTCATTGACTTACCCCAGAAATTATTAAAGTGCTTCAAGAGCATAAAAATGAATTATTATTATTTTGTCAGATCTCGCCTCACTTAATAGGGGATTAACATCAGGAAGTTAATCAAATGTCCTCTTGGAAAGAGATATGTAGCAAAATGAAACCAGCTTCCTTTATTCCTTTCCCATTTTTGCAGACATCTTCCCGAATTAAAACTGCCACCAAATATGTCTACTAAGCTGTGGCAGGTCTTACAGCAATGCTGCTGCTGTGCAGGTCCAGGGCTTTGATGGGTCAGGAACTGGATGAGCTTTCAGGTCCCTTCCAACACAAACCAGTCGGGGATTCTGTGAGTCTACAATGGGCGCAGGTAGGTTGCTGCAGTTGCTGTTCCTTCATCACTTGCTGCTGCAGTGGGCAAGGGCAGACCCGGGGTCAGTGGCCGGGGCAGTGCTGGGAGGTCATGGTCAGAGAGTAGCCCCACACGAAGGGGACAGGAAAGTTCTTCGAGTTCTGTGCAAGGAGAAATGTGGAGCCTCAGATCCCACCAGCATGTTTCACTTCCTCTGAACATGGAAACTGTGAAGTAATTACGGGCAGTAACCTGTTTTGTCATGGTGAACTGAACTTGGTGTGTGACCCTGCTTTGAAAGGTGAGGAAGGATCTGTCTGCTTCTTCTGCTTAGTGCTAGAGCTCTAGTGTTCCACAAGTAAATATATTGCAAAAGGAACTTCGTTGCCATCACTAAGGTGGCCTGACAAAATTCCTGGAGTACTCCATGGGCACCGACTTGCTGCTGCCGTTAAGAAGATACTGCTGATATTTTTAGCTTAACATCGTGGAATCCCAGACTGGTTTGTGTTGAAGGGACCTTAAAGCTCCTCCAGTTCCAACCCCTGCCACGGGCAGGGACACCTTCCACGAGAGCAGGTTGCTCCAAGCCCCTGTGTCCAACCTGCCCTTGAACACTGCCAGGGATGGGGCAGCCACAGCTTCTCTGGGCACCCTGTGCCAGCGCCTCAGCACCCGCATAGGGAAGAGCTTCTGCCCCAGAGCTCATCTCAATCTTCCCTCTGGCAGGTTCAAGCCATTCCCCCTTGTCCTGTCCCTACAGGCCCTTGTGCAAAGCCCCTCTCCAGGTTTCCTGGAGCCCCTTTAGGCACTGGAGCTGCTCTAAGGTGTCCCCTTCAGGAGCCTTCTCTCCTCCCCAGGCTGACCCAGCCCAGCTTACCCTCCATGACCAGTTTACTCCTCTGCAGTGTCATGTACTGGTTATTTTTCAGCTTTCACATGCTACCCTCTCCCCTTAAAGGACTCTTGTACCTCCTTGCAGCCCATGTTTTCCTAGGCCAAGTGGGAGCCAAGTCCTCTGGGTATGTCCACACAGAGGAGGCTCCGAGGTCTCCCCAGGCTCTGTGCCACTCCTCACAGCAGAAACACGGGCTCTGTTATACGGGTCTCACCCATGCTCTGTGCAATGGTATTTATTCTCCCTGACAACAGGCAGTGAGGTTCAGGACTGATCTTTTGAAAGAATAGTGATTATTGGCTGGAGAGGAATTCCTGAAGCAGGAAGTGGCTCTTGCACCCCAGTTCCTTTCACTCTTAATAGGGCCATGTCTCAAAGTAACCCAGGGTAGAGGATGGAAAATCACATGCATCTCATTTCAGGGTGCTCCTCTGCTTCCACAACTGTGATACACAAATAGACGGTGCCTATGGAAGTTCAGCACCATTAAACCCTCCTGTCCAGAGCAACAGGGGTCTGCCCAGTTCAGGCTCTCCAGAATCCAGTGGGGTTTTTCCAGGGGAATGATGCAGCTGTATTCATGTACTTTGGAGGTAGAAGATACCCCTCCCCTCATGGTAAATTTTCATTGAAAGACACTTTCAGTCTAAACTCCTGTTTCAGGCACTGGAATAGAAAACAAAATTAAACTGAACTAACGCTTCCTCAGCTGGGGTTATCTGAGCCCTGAACTTCTTTGTGGTGAAACAGGGCTACACATGTCACTAAATGAGCAGGACATGATTTTGAACTGCAACGTACCGCAGCAGGCTGCCTAAGGAATAACGTGGTGTTTTCAAAGCAGAGGGGCTGATTCCTCATTACTTTGTGAAGTTATTTATAGCTGAACTGCCTCATCTCGGTTACACAGGGTCACCGAGCGTCTGAATACCAGACAGGTGAGATACACGTTCCTATCTGAAAAAACAAGATGGTTTTTTTACCATGCCTTCCGTATAAGGTGTATTTTCACTTCAAAACTTAACCTCTCCTTGCATCAGGCAATGGGAATTCAGCGTGCTGTGAGTCAAAGCTCAGGTGAGCACCAGAAGAGATCACCCAGGGAGGGTGTGGGTTTGTATCCCTAGACGCTTTTGAGAACAGGTTAGACAAACAAAGAACACCATAAGTAGACCTGATCCTGCCTTAGGGAGCTGAGGTGAACTATATGACCTCTCCAGGTCCCTTCCAGACTATTTTCCACAGCTCCAAGACTGGAGTTACAGCAGGAAAGGGAATTTGGCTCTTTGAGCTTTTAGTTACTCTCTGATTTCTGAATTTAACACATGCCATCATGTACTCAGCAAAGCACTTGGGCACAGAGGATGGTGCCATGAAGTAGGCTCTTCTCTGGAATACAGAAATGCCAGCTTGCAGGTCCAGCAAGGGTCTAGGACACAGCAGCATCACCAAAGATCAGAAGCAGCCTCCAAAGAGGCTGGGCAATACACATCTGCTAATAACAGGCTGAAAAGGGACCTGCTGTAACTATGGGGTTACAGTCCCAAAAAGAAGTTTTGCTTTTTTTATCTTCTCACAAACAGAAAAGATTTGTTCCCCTCCTGTTAGCAACTGAAACATATATATTGGCATTAACCCTCAGGCTAACATTAAGCTCATTGACTCACAGGCTCTTCAGATCAGGAGGGACTATTACACTCACCTTGCCTGCCCCCTTGCAGAGGCTTGAGAACCTCACCCAGGTATGTCTACATAAAGACATTGACTCCTGTTTGATCAAGTGCAAAGCCCTCTCCTGACCTGGAGAGAGGAAAGGTAAGAGGCAATGCAGCCACATGGCTGGTCCTGCGCTGTGTGGCCAGGGGTGTGCATACAGCACTTGCTGCCTCAAGGGGACTCATTTACCATTACTTCTCCCAGTGAGTCTGCACCTGACTGTCCTAGGGCTTCGAGCAACCTGCTCTAGTGGAAGGTGTCCCTGCCCATGGCAGGGATTGGAACTGGATGAGCTTTAAGGTCCCTTCCAACAGAAACCAGTCTGTGATTCTACTATTCTGTGATTCTAGAGAGTGACAAAGTGACTAAGCCTCTGTCTCCCCTGGTTCTAGTAGTCAAAGACTTCTTCTGTACACTTGCATCTGATTTTCAGTTGTACTTTTTCCAGTTTTAGTAAAAACACCTGGTTGAGCAAAAAGCTGCCTTTATTTTTATCCTCAGTAATACTGCTTAGCTTGTACCCAGTACTCTTTATTAGCAGAGCTGAAAGTGACTTATCAAGAGGGGCAGTATTTCCTCCCCACCTCCCTGGGAAAACTGGGACACAAAATAACTTAGCATAAGTTGTATTATTATGGTTCATATTTCTAAAAAATAAAGGAGCACAAAAAGTGCTTTTCCTGTTTTCTTGATTGCACACACTCTGACAGTAGCAGCATATTCAAAGATATCTTCCTAAAACCAGTATGATTTCTTGTCATTAATAACACTGTAAAAGAAGCTTTTTGGAAGATAATGCTACATAAATCTGAACCATTCACTCCTATGTCTGCTTTTTTCCTTTCTTTGAAAAGTTTTGTGATAGTGGAGAAATCAAGGCTGCAAACTCAAATTAATCTAATCTCCAGCTAGCCCTCAATAAATGTGGTTAAATCAATAGGAAGCATGCAATCAGAAAGTAGGAAGAAGTAACGATACCCCACAACAGAGGCGTGAGAGAGGCAACTGCAGACCCTATGGAGCTGTAATGCTGGGTAGTGCATTAGTCAGAAGGAGGCACAAGCTGCTAAACAGAGCAGCCCCCCTCTTCCCTTCAGTGTACTAATTAATCAGGCATAAAAAGCTCATCAAGGAGCAGTCCAGCGATGAGAACCAGACTGAAACAAGGTTATCCTGAAGGTTAAAGACACAGGATCTTCTTTTATTACTTAAACAAAAACCAAAAGATAATCCCCTTTGCCATGTTCCCTGGATACACCACTCAAGGGCTGACCTAATCCACCCCCCTCTTGCAGGGGAGGTGAGATTGACAGCTGTCACTGAGGCCTTAAATCTTTTCGGGAGGGGAAAGTGAATGACAAGGGCTAATACTGAGGATGGTTCATCAGCTTTGCCTTTCATTTTCCTGTCCTTCGTTTTTCAGCCTGGAGCTGTCACTGCATTTACATGGGCAGCCGTTGGTAGGTTCCTGGCTGTTGCCTTTTCATTTCAGTCAGAAAGGCTCAGCTCTCCAGGCAGACGCCAGAATGAGTCCCTGCATCTACAAGTGCTCGGCATCTTGTGAGCATGGTGAAAGCTGATTGCAGAGGCTTTACCCTCTCCAGTCATTGCTGACACATACCCAAACCCTCAGTCCTCACTGGAGAATGGGGTCTTACCTTCAGATTTGGGAAATGCTGATGACTGCATGGAAAAAAACCCATGAATCAAATGGCAGAGTGTTTTCTGGGCCTCTGGAGGGTGAACAAGCTGCTACTGATCTTGTTCCTTAGGCCGCTGGGAAATGGTCGGTGTCAAGCAGGACCACCTTGGCTCTGTACCCATTAGGGGTGATGTACACTACTGCCCTCTACTGCCACCATCACCCAAAATTAACCATGGGTTGTACCTTACAGTCTTCTTCAGCTCAAATGGGACATCTATTCTTGGAACAGGGTTGTCTATACTAGGTCCTTGCAGCCCGTGTGCAGGTCTCAATAGCCACGGTCCACAGCAGAGGAGCAGTCATGAGATGTTAGTTAACAAGATATGATGACTTCTGGCAAGCATCTTTAATATACGCCGAACCAGTCATTCAAATATATATACATATATATATACATTTTCTGAAGAGCAGTCTCCTGCAATTCTATTTTAGAAAACTCTATTGAGTGTTTGGAACTTCATCTTTTGAAGCTACAACAAGGAATCTCTGGGACTGTATTACCTATTACATATATTATGTCTCTCCTTAGTTGTCTAGTAGATAGAGATATGCTTTTTAGTACTAGACTTTTAGTTAGAACATGATTCAGTGTTGCCACCTAGAAGAACTCTGGTTCTCATTTCTTTGTAGTACCCCAGCGCACTGCAACTGATCCTAAAGTGGGCAGTCTCAGAAGCGCAGCTAAGACCTGGATTAAGCAGGACAGTCCCCTCACTTGCCCAGGTTATTTGGAAACCCTGGTATCATGCCTGGCTCTGCTGGATGGACTGGAGTTAGGCACTTGCAGCCAGAACTGCCAAGGATCAGTGGGACTGAGTAATACAGTCTTCCAGTATCTCTTAACCTGTCTGCTTCTCAAAAGAAAGAACAATATAATTTCTTTCTCTTGGCCTTTGCCTCTTGTGGTTATATCAAGCCTGGGATAATGACTTTTTAAATGTGATTAATGCCCCTACCCTGAAGGGTTGTTGGTATCAGATAGCTACAGAAGAAACAGTGGCCTTAATGGAAGAAATGCTGGAGAAATGCCACCACTTTGCAGCCCTAAGTTGTTGCAGAGCTGAGCAGCCTGCAAAGCAGCACTCTGCAATACTTCAGTGCTGTTGACCATGTTTGCCCAAACCCAGCTATCATTTCTTGGGAAAAGGGAAGAGCACTCAGAGTACACACGGTTTGGTGGCTGCTGGCATCAGCCAGGGCATCAAGTGGCCGGAAAGACAAAACCAGAATATAAACAGGCAGAAGGGATAGGGTAGGACAGAGAAGAGGGGTGAGGAAGGAAGTGCTAACCAAAGGAAATACAGATTAGATCTGAAGTATATAGCGCTAAAAAGGTGAATTGGCTGTTACTGGGACATACGAACGGAGAATGAGATAGACATGAAGAGCTCAAAAGAGTCTGCAGAGGGTTGAAGTACCAGGACTTCCATACTCTGTGCAATCTCTATGCAAAGTAAAACACTTCAACAGTACTGAACTTTTCTATTGACTACAAGATGCTTGGAAGATGCATTTTGGAACAAGATGCTCCTTCCATCTTGTTCTTCCAGTCCTTAGTGGGCTTCTCTTAACCAGGAATGAACACCAAGGTAGGAGCTTTAAACCAGGTAGGAGCTTTGCAACACAGAGAGATCACTGGCCATTAAAGCTCTTATATTTTGGCTACAGGAGAAATCTGGCTACAGAGAAGCATCCTGGAGTTACTGGCTAAGAGTGTTGTTTTTTCCAAGCTTCATGTTCATGAGGAAGGCTTTTTTCATGCTGACATACAACCGATATCCACCTTTAGGTGGACATGAGAGATGAGCAACCGTGTTCTCTGGCATGTTCCACTCTGTCTCCTGTGAATCTCTCCAGAGTATCCAAGGGAAGCAAATGCTTCTCTACCTTGGGCCAAAGGCTATGTCTACACCTAGCTAAGACAGATGACCCTAAGGGTAGCCTGAAGCCAAGCACCTAATGTTGGTATTTTCTTTAAGGCAGTCAGAACTCAGCCCAAGCTCTGTGAGCTGGCAAATCCCAGCTGCTTCTGCCCGGAGCAGTACCTTGTCCCTTGCAGGAAGGGCCCAAGGCCATTGTCTGCCCTACAGTGGTCATATGAGAGTCTGCTTGGCATAGCACTGGGTGCCAGGGCTAAGCAGCAGAGGATACAGAGAATACACCCAGGATCTCTCCCCTCCTTTCCCAGTGTCAGTTGGATCACCCACAACTAGCCCCAAGGATGCTTTTACAGGTAAGTGAAGTGAAAGGGAAGTGAACGTTGCCTCAGGTGCCACTCTGAGTTTGCTTTCACAGAGCATAGTACCTCCAGTGAATGGATCTTTACCAGAGTAATTGGAAATCTTGTGTGGGACATCTAAATTTACTTCTAAATTAGGTGCAAGAATGAGTTTCAACAAGTGCATCTGAGAAGGGGTATCAACTCCAATGGCGGAAGAGAAAATTAAGAGCTTAAATATAACTTCAGTGCTGACCTGTGTTTTCAAACACAGAGACCAACCAGCATGTTAGGCAGAAATTTAAACACCTGCAAAGAAGTGAAATATCTTGTACATTGAACAGAAAAATTTCATCACAACAACTGTCTGTGCAAAAAAGAATCAAAAAGATGTTGAACTACCTGGGACATTCCCCTTAGGTCCCAAAATGCATCCACATATTAAGGCACTGCTGGCAGAAGGAAGGAAAAGAAGAACCTTAAAGGCAAAACAACCATCCCAGCTTCAAAGCTGCAACAAAGAAAGAAGTGCCAAGGTATAGTTTTCATCCTGTGTCCTTGTCATGGCAGTTAAAATTATGGGGACTGAAGGTAGTAATGGTACAGATGCACAGCTATAAGTGACTTCATGCTGACTAACCAGAAGTCCTAAGAACAAGTCAGCAAAAAAGTGATCAGCTAACGCTGTGAACTGAATTTATCAAGGTGGTACTGGAGTTCATTTGCTATTGACAATAGCATTGACAGATAACATATGTAACCTCCAATCTTCAAATATTAAAGTTCCCCTCCTTTTAAAGCTATTAAATATTATCTTGCTTAAAAGACATCACAGGTCACTGGCTTTTCTAGCTCTTCTAATACTCAACACAAGCAGTTTGGTTTGCACTGAACACAGCAGACCTTTCCCTCTGGGCCTAAAGCAAAACCATGGAAAGAAGGGAAATGTGTGTTCCTTCTATGCCAAATGACCGGGTGAATTGATTTTTTTTGCCCTTAGTTGTCATTGTTGCTCTGTCATTAGCTCTCTGCAAACAAGCTTGGCAACATCTCATTTTGAAGCTGCCTTTGCATACTGAGCTTCAGACCTCATGGAAAAGAGGATAAATTAAAGGTGCACTATACTAATGGATGTGCTGAGAGCGATGAGTGTCTTCTATGACACAGTCTGCAGAAGCACTCACTGTGCTGTGGATGGCACATGGAGAGGGAGGTGGGGACCAGGAAAGTTGCAAAAGTGTCACAAATTGCAGCTTTTGAACAACATCGGTACCAAAGCATTTCCGAAGAGAAAAAGGCAGGTAAATTCATATTCTGCAACCCAAATCAATTTATTTTGAGGAATGGAGTCAGTGAACTGGGAAGGAAAGTCCTGCTTTAAGCACTTCTCATGTGCCAAGGGTACAAACTGCATTTTTCTTGTTTGAATTATTTTTATCTTTCTTTTTTTTTTAACTTACTCCTCACCTTTAGGGATCTGCAAACACCAGCAGCCAGGAAACCTTCTCCATAGCCCTACATCGTATTTAAGTGGAGAGCAGTATTGCAACACAGGTGTCTGGGGTCCATTCCTCCCTGTGGCTGGAAGCAGCAGACCCCTTACAGATAACACTTGGTGGGGTTGTAAATATAAGAGGTTATTCTGTGGAAACCAAGGTTGAGCTCTTCATCCATTTTTGTTGCTATGAGGTTTTGAATGATCACAGCTTACCAACCGTACCATCAAGCCCACTTACCATGTTCAGCTCTGCTGTAACCTAATGCAACTCATTGGAAAGGTTGGATTTGAGAGCAGCTCATGCCCAAGTGTAGGAAAGCTGTAGTTCATAATGTCATCCAACAGACAAATTCCTGAACTGCTCTTTCATAAAGCCCTGATGTGATCTGGCTCCGGGGTAGAGCACTCTTACAAAGTACCCAGATTAAGGATACAGCAGATATGGGCTGTGACATGGGCATGTAGGCAACAGCTCTTATTAGAAAATTAGGTGTCATTAGGGCTGTTCTCTGTCAATGAGGCCAACTGACCTGGAATGAGCCATGTCCATATTATTATGATCCTCTAGTTACCACACAGGACGACTGAACATACAACATCTCTTGGTCTTTGGCTGTGCTAACTCTTTAATTCCTGGGACATGTGTGGGAGAACGCTAATTGATTCAGGCCAAAAATGTGCCAGGGCAGGTTCTAGGAATTTAACAATAAAGACTATCAAATTCCAATGCCTGGGAATATTACCTGCCACTGTTTAATTTACTAGCAGCATAGGGGTAGCCCTAAGGGCTTACGCACACACAGGGACACTTATGATACTTCTGAGATGTGTTCCAAAAGGTGCCTGGCTGATAACGTGATGATCAGGAGACTGACATAAGAACAAAAAACTCACTGCTGCCTTTTGGAGTTCCCATTAGAGCTTTTTTCATTGTGCCTCCTATGGCTAGAGATCCTTCTTTTACATATGGACAGCACCTAAAGTACTGCTGAGAATACTGGAGATAAATACATAAATAAAATATGTCTCCTTTACTCTGCCTCATCCTGTATTCTGGTCAACAGACAGACTTTAGAGGTGCATTTCATGCAATCAATGTTGAAAGTAAAATCCCAGTAACTGCATTTTCCTTCGAACTGTGTGTGCCAGAGAGAGCGTCAGCCATGGGGGAAAGGAGAACATAGAAGACTTATTTGTCCAGATTTCAAGGAAATTCACTTCTCCCTGTGGATTAATTCTGTACAATGGCAGGTTCTAAATGTTTGATTCTTGTTTGTGTCTGTTTTTTAACCCACATCTCAAGAGGATTTAATTAGATTTGATGTTCATGATATGCTATTTACTGGATTATGATGAGATCAGCTGATAAAGCTTGACATAAACTTGGCAAGTTGGTTGGTGCTTTCTCAGTCTTTAGAATTTAATTATGGCAATTTCAAAACAAGAAGCTTGGAAACAACACGGGGATTAAGGACTTGCTGTTGCTCCACAGGGATCAGTAAGAGTTTTGTCATTGGTTGTCACTGTTGTCACCGGCTCTCAGCATACGCAACTGTCTGGGACCCGATGGCGTGTGTTCCCGTTCTGCCTAAAGTGGACCAAATGTCAATGACATTTCTCCTTGGAAATGATTCTCCTGAGGAATCCCACTGGCTTCAGTGGTTGTTCATGGCTGGGGTGAGAGTGGACTTAAGTGACGTTCTAAGGATACATGTACAAAAAGCCTGGGACTTTTAAGCAATTTCTCAGTATATTTGCATGCACGTATGGATGTGTGCCCTGGTGCAGCATAAAATAGGTTCACATGCATAGGGCCAGAGCAGATGGTGTTTTCCACTGTAAAGATTGTTTGCACAAGTGCTATTTTTCCACACCTACGCTCTTTTTAAGCTTTCTTTCCTTTTTACCATGAATAGCTACTGCTGGTGGAGGCTGCTCTGTTCCTTCTTTAAGCCATCCAGACACCAAGAGCCAACACACTCCAGTGTACACAAGCGAGTTCCTTTCTAAACCTACCTATGGTTAAGGATCAAAAGATAGTGGTTGAAATGCAGAACTGTTTCTTTTTATAGCTTTCCACAAGCATAGAGATCACATCTCTCTCTGTTTAGTCTGTATTTTAAGCACCTAATAAATAGCCTTGCAATCAAAGTATCTTATTGAAACCAAAGGAATGTTAGTCACTCTCAGAACCAAGTCGTAGCTCTCTCTTGTGCACTTTGTTACTGATACATAGTGCCAGTTGGTGGACAGCCCTCCTCCTATTTTTCAGTGTAAAGAAGTAATTCAGGCATTGCTGATATTTTAGCCCTTAGATGGTTAAATGTGAATTCTTGGGCCAGACGCATGAGAGGGGATGACCAAGGGGATTCAGGAACAAACATTACAGCTGGGATTTGAAGGCTTCAGACACTTAAGTGTTTTTGACACTCTTTTTTCTTGCTATCTTTGGAGGAAGCACCTGCTACAACTGCTGAGCTCACTGCTGCAGGGAAACACACCAAGCTCAAGTATGAACCCAGCCTGTCTGAGCTCTGACCAAAGGTATTTCCAAAATATCTGGTTTAGTTCATTGTCCTCTCACCAGGCACTGTGTTGTCCTTCCTTCTGCAGAAGTAGTGGGAAACAAAAACCTGACCTCTGCAAATTGAACGATAGTTGGTTAGAAAATACTACGAGGTTTGATCCTCTTTCTACAGGTTTGCAGATAAACTGTAGATAAACTGTCCTGGACAAGCCCTGCTCTACCACCATTACACTGCACGGTAACTGAGGTAGTCTGCGCTGAGGTACTCTACCCACAGACTACGTCCTTATCTTAAAGTTGATAATTGCTTGTCAAACTGATTGGCATTTGTAGAACTGTCTTTTCCATGTGACATTACTCCCTCCACACACACCCACCAAAAAAAGAATAGACAATTTGATTTTGTACTGTTTTTCCCCTCTTTTAAGTACAGTAACTTTTTCTGCCTAAAAGTAGTAATTACTTAATGAATAGTCCTCCATGTTTCCCTGTCAGTCACTCACTGTAATGAACAACTCGTTTTGTCTGCTTTGTTAACAATAAAAAAAGTACTAAACTAATAATAATAAAGATTTTCCAGGACTTTGCTGTTCACACACAGGGTGCCCCACAGAATGTGTGACTGGGATAACAAGAGGGGGAGGGTGAATTTTCTCTCTAGACATCAAACAACATTTTGCATTTCTCTTTGAGCGATGGGACTGTTTTCCCCTTGCTACTTCTGTACTTTCTTATCTTCAACCATCCTGAATAATTGGAGCATGTTTAGGGGGCCAAGTCCAGCTATTATTTGTTCCCCTTCTGTGAAAGTTTTAGTTTATTTATTTATTTATTGAAAGCCAGATCTGTGAACCTCTGTTGCGCTGCTGGTATTGAGGTCAAGGCTTTTTACAAGCTAGAATTTTTATCATGAACTGGAGCCCAGAGTTAATTGTACACAAAGACACATTGTTGTTTCCGTTAGGATTTACAGTACCACTGAATTCTAATTATTGGCTAACATTTCTTCCAGTATAGCACTCACTCCTCCTCCCATTTTTCTGCCAACCCATGTTTCTTTCAGTTGCAGTAGCTTGCAATGGAAAGTGCAAAAATATCCCCAATAAATAAACAAATTGTAACCTCAGCTTTGATGAAACATTCTATTTGTCCCTGCCTAAAACCTAAAAACAACAACAACAAAAAAGCCAGGAGAACAACTTAATGCAATCTGCAAACTGTAATCTATTGTTTCCTGTTTATGGGCACTGGTTACTTTTAAAGTTCAAAGCCCAGTCCTAGACAAGAGCTATAGAGGAGGTCTTTATCATTGCTGAGACAATGCATCCACTTCTAACTGACTAAGGCTCTTGTGGGCATTAAAATATTCTCATATTCTTTCTATTTGATGATAAAATAGATGTACTGAAATGCTTCATCAATTGCCATTGCTTCTATAGAGTTTTAGTGCAAGTAAAACTCATAATTCACCCCTGGAATGTGAGTGGTTTCACAGGCAGAATGTTCGTCTGAGCTTTGAGTCTTCTTTCTAAAGCAACTGCAGTAGTTTCAAAAGGCATCTAATAAGCATGAGACTGTATATATTAATTGGCTTCACTCTTAATTTTCCTCCTGGTCTCCATGCTTGAGTTCTGTGCAGTATGTGGAGCTTCAGTTTATGGAGCAGACTTGATTTAAGTAGCCCCAAAAGTATAATGGGAAAAAATGATGCATTCAATCAATAAAAATCCCTTTTCTGAACCAGTTGTATAAATAGTTGGCATCAGTTTATCACTTAGTCTCTAGTCACTTCAGTCCTGTGTGGTGTTTAATGAACCGTAGATATACCTCATATACACACAAAAAAAAAGGGGTTTTGGGCTGGACAAGTCAATTTGCAATGAATTCAAGCCCCAGTGGGGATGACATCAGAGGTGTGGTGGGTTTCCAAGCTAAAATAAACCCAGAGAGGGCCCTGGAGAGGTTCTGTGGGTGGGAGGACCGCAGTGTGTGCAGTGCATGGGGTAGGTCCCTGTTGTGTGCATCCCAGAGGCAGAGCCTTGCCAAATGCCTGTGTCATCCGCAGTGCCAATAGTCAGTAAGGAGGGAATAAGAAGGTTCTTTTTAAAATGATTTTATAAACTTTTCACCCTCTCTTACTCTTCTCCCTCTCCCCTCTTACTTGTCTTCCAGCTCCCACCCACAGCGTGGCTTTGATTCTGACTTTGGATGTGGTGGTCTCCATGCAGTTCTCCCAAGTGCCCATATTTGCCTCTTGCTCACCAAGTCAGAGTGTGGTCTTTGGGTGTGTAGGAGGAATTATTCCCTTTCTCATATCCAGCTGACCGTGGCTGCTGCCTCCATGGACAAGGCAAGTCTTGGTCAGCCAAATGGGTGGGCAATTAGCTGTTTCTTTTCAACATTTCTTGATAGTGAGAACATATGAGCTGGCCCCTGAGGGAACCCCAGCAGGACCTCTTGAATCACAGGGAGGGTGGGTTTACCTCCCCCACTCCCATGTCTCTGGACTGAGTGAAAAGCTCAGATGAGTTTGGCAAAAAATAGCAAAGTCAAGGGGAAGTGTAAAGGGGTCTGTACATCTATGAAGGCGTGAATTGCTTAATGAAAACACATCCACCCAGTAGCACCTCTGCAGACACAGACCAGTCTCCTGGGTGTTCTCTTTGGTTTGAGTGTTGTGATAAATGCTTAAAGGGATTGAGTTCCAACCTCTTTTTTCTTGAGCATATTTAGGGGGGATCACATAGAAATTACACATCTTTAAGGACCTAAATTAATTACATGCTTAATAAATAAACCAAAATTGTTTTGGAGGAAGTGACACAGGCAACATGGGGACTTTTCCCCTCCTGTTGGCTTACTGAGAACAGTGCAGGTGTGCTGATGAGAAGCAGCACCATTACAAGCCATACTGCCTTGTCTCAGTCTCTGGAAGATCTGGATCCTCATTCCCATGGATGCAGGACCAGTCTGGGGTTCCCCATTGCTTTAGCAATGATCTACTATGGGAGTAGATCAGTTCTGAGGGCTAACTGAAAGGGGAACAGAAAGGAACTCCCATGCCCCAAAAGAAAATCATCAGCAAGATACGAGCAGTCCCCTCTTCTCCAGGAATCTTGCAGCTGAGCAGAACATTTGGTCTCCTTAGTCTAATCTCCATTGATTTAACCTCAGACATAGACACCACCTTTTGACAGCCTGTGCCTTAATAGCCACTACCAACCATCCTTGGAAGACATAGATTGACTTTTGAGATGAATCAATGCCCGTTAATGTCTCTGGGCATGTAAACACACCTGTTCCTCTTAAAAGCAAAAGTAAAAAGTCATGCAGTTGGTTGAGATTTCTGAAACTCATCTGCAAGGGGAGAAGCCAGCACCTAGCACGGGCGTTGTGCTGAAGGGCTCCTGTCCTTGCTCTCATAGACAACTGCATGAGGCAATTCTGTGCCAAGGAGGCAACAGGACTTCCAGGTGAGGCTCAGCTACTGTAACCACAGAGCCAATTAAAAAGGAATAAAAGTAAGGAAGAGGTAGATAGTGATCACTGTGTGCCCATGGCTGGGAGAAGTGAAATTTCCTGTGCCCTGGTGTGGGTCAACAGAGCACAACAGATGGCTGTTGGATCGAGTCTTAGCAAAGAAACCCCAAATGGGACTGTGCATTTGAAAGAGCCTTTTGTGCCTCAGAAGGGCAAATATGGGAGGATGGGTCATAGCTCTGTTCTGCTGCAGCACGCTGGGAAGTGATGAGAGAAGGGTTCCTGTTGTAAACGCAGCGAAAGATCAAGTCATTCACTGATGACGCGAGGGCAAGACTTTAATGGGGAGGTGACTAAGACTGCCAGCTACTCTTACACTGCAACAGCTCGAGCAGTGATCTGGTTCTCCGGGGGGCAGAGCACGCAGCAGCACCCACTGGTAGCTTGGTGAGCAGAGGGTGACTCGGATAGCTGGAAAACTACTTTCCTCAACTGCTGGTTTCAGAGTGTTACGTTGAAACTCCCAGTTCTGCAAATATCAGTTTTGCTGGTTGTGTGTGATATGCTGTGCTTGGACAGAGAGGCAGCAGAAATGCAGAGAGGGCTGTCCTGGCATCCAGTGACTGCTCAGAGAGCAAACCATGGCCTTTGACTTGAAGAGACCTTTTGGAGTGGTCAAATCTGCTTGGCAGAATACATACTTTTTGTCATGCAACATGGCCATTATCTGCCTGTCTCTGGTAAGCCCAATGTCAGGCAGCAGCCACATGTCTATGGAGAACCTGTCTTTACTCTTCCAGAAGAAACTTGGCTGAAAAGTTAGATCCTAACAACATTTTGGGAGTTGCTATTAGCACAACTGATAGTGGCAGAGCAAACAATTCCCTCTGTAATGAAGACATTTCCCCATCAGTGAACTTGCCAGAGCTCACTGAAACAAAATACGTTGAATTGACAGAAAATCCCAGATTTACAGACTGTAGCTGAAGGATAGTTTCAACATTCATGTTTTCCACAGCAATCTGAAAAATTTTTGACAAAAAAAAAGAGAGAGAGGGAATTTCCTTTTTCCTCTCTCTCCCCCTCATTTTAACCGGCTTTCTTGGAATCTTTGTAACTTTGGGAATTAAACTGAGCTCTGCATGTGCATTTTCTGTACATACAATTAACAAATACTTGTCTTTCAGCTCATTTAGTAAGCAAAAGAAAACAGAGCAAGATTAACTTTGTTATCCTTCATTGAAAATGAGTTCCCCTACTGTGCAGTGAGCACAATTGTGGAATACACGGTACTGATTTAATACACTGGAAAAACATTCTTTGTTGGACTTATGCTCTCTTTCCTGAATTATTTTGCTTGTTGGGTTTTTTTGTTGCTTTTATTTTTTGGTAACAGCCAGAAGGGACAATCAACATAATTTCCATATACAAACTGGACACATAGATTTTTTTCCAGTCACTTTAATGAGAGCCAGGTTTGTGTAAGGAATCTAAGGGTGAGTTTTTTCCTTCTCCCTCTCACATCAAAAGAAAAGTTTTCATTGACATCATTACTACTAGGTCAGGATGGAGCGAGATAGAGTAGCATCAGCAAGATGCTATAGTGTCATTCTTTTATCACAGGTCACTGTCAAACTTACTTAAATGCAAATCACTAATTGCACTAATATTTTGTAGAGAATCTAATGCAGCAGCTATTTAATAAAACAGAGGAGTAACAGCAATGCAGCAGGGGAAGCCTCCCAGTGTTTTTATGTGAGTTTTACCAAGTCTAGAGAGCCCACCGAGTCGGAAAGACTACTGCCCTTCATTATTGCAGTAATGCAACAATGAATACATCAGCGTGTCCTTCAAATTCCCAGGAGTCCTCCAGGCCCATACACGGTGTGATTGTAAGACGAGGGGAAGGAAGGCAGGGAAGTCCTAAAGATTAATCAGATAATAAGGGAAATTCCTTAGCACAAGGTCTTTTCCCTCCCCAGCCTCCCCCAGCACCCGCAGAAGCCCTATCGCCCCCGATCTGCGGCAGAGATAAGGATGCCCTGGCCACAGGGAGATGTGCAACAAACACAACTTTATCTCCACCGCCACACGCAGGCTCAGGATCAATAAGCAGTCATCACTTAGACCTCTTGCAGGAAGGATCTGTGAGATGAGACACCCCCTCCATCCCCACCCCCCCCCACCCCCTTTCCCACCCTTAGAAGTCCCCAGGTCACACAAGCAGGGCCTTGGGAGAAACAGGAAAAACTCTTACCCCAGGTATGAGCCTGGGTCTCGGCAGCAGCTGCCAAACAAATGAGAAAGGAAGAAAACGCTTGATTTTGAGTGTGTTTGTTTTTTCTTGTTTGTGGAGTTTGCTCCTCAAAGCAACACTGGAGAGCGGCTTCACTCTGTGAGTGCTTTCCTGTGGGCCTGGCAGGAAAACAGAGACCAAAAGAAAGGAAAAAAAAAAAATCCTGATGCTGGAAACATCTGGATTTTTATATGTGCTTAACATCTTGGGAGGGTCTGTTTTTGTTTGTCCTTCTTGCCAATAAATTCAATGCCTTTCCCTGAAATACATGGAAGCAGGAAATATATATTAAAGATAAGTATTCCTGGTTAAACTCAAGCTTGGGTTATTAACAACAGTGTGGCCGTGATGAGAAGCAGCGAGATGATAACCTTTATGAGCAATATTAAGCTATCTCTCAGCCTCTGCAGAGTTAGCTGTAATCGTTGTGCAACTCAGACCTTCAAAGGAAAGATAAGATCAGATAAGTAAAATACTGCTGTGATTTTGCATCAGTGCTGTTTAAGTTATAATTACTGCTTTTCCTATCTTTGGTTAAAATAAGGGTGAAAGCCAATTTTTTATTTACAAACACTTACATACATGTAGATGTATATCTTTGACCTAGCAGACTCCTAAAAATCATATGTCCATATATTACACTATCTCAGGAAGACCCTTGTTAAACTGCTGGTGGTTCAGTCAGATGGTTTAGCACACAAACAGGAAAGATGCAGACTTCACCGTACAGAGGAAGCCACCTGAAGATATAAGATGATGGAGAGAAGATTTAGAAAGGCGATGTCTTCTTCAAGAAATAGCCAAGAAACACCGACATGAGCAACTGTCTTCAGCAGGTGGGTGCTGACCTGGAGCTTACAACCATACTGGCTGGGGCTTATGATTTTTGATACCCAGAATAATCCCAGCTTGGCAAAGTGAATGGGATGGATGACTGGAAATGCCTCCTCTGCTTCATCCTGAATACCCACCCCAAGCTTCACCTCCAGCTAGGCTGATGGGGTCCCAAAGAAACACTCCCCATGAGCTGCACTTCTACAGGTTTCATAAACCTCTCAGATCTGTGAATGCACCAAAATCTGGGTGCCTACCTAAGTCTTTTCTGAGCTATGCAGAATGTTTGCAAAACCAGGGGGTGATTCCCTGCCTAGTGAGTTAACCGTGCGCTTTATCCCTGATTTGGGCTGAAAGAGACTCACACCCTCACCCTGTAACTTCCTTGAGGTCAAGTTTGCTTCCTATATTGCCAGCACTTCTGCTTTTGGTCCTGAGTGGAGCAGACTTTCTTGTGGGTATGTTTGTACTTCCCAGTCATTTGCATGTAATTTTATGCAAACATTTTTATCACAGATCAGTTCACACAACCACAAGCTGTGTTTTTATTTTCTCTGTCAGCTGAAAGCTTCGTCTGCATTGCTTTTTTTTCCCCTCTGCTTGCTCCAGTATGACTACATCAAAGTAATTGCACAGGTGCAAACCCTGACTCTTGATGCTCTGCATTTGTGCAGTAAAATATTCTGCTTTCCATGTACCTGATGCTGATTGGAGACAACACCTCAACTTTAGGAGTTTCAGTGAAACATATGCATTAAGGTAGTTGCAGCAGAGCAAAACTTGGACAGGCAAACAGACCTTGAAGACATTTCTTGTCAGAGGAGAGAAGTAAGTTCTTTACAAAACAGGCCATTCTTGTGGTGGTGGATCATTGCTTCAAAAGGCTCAAATCAAAAGATCAAACAATGCCATAAAATCTTCCATTTGCCAGTCAATGACATACATTCACTTGAAGTGCCTCTGTAAGTGTCTATCCCCAAATGGTTGAGAGGATGAGTGGCAGTGCTGGTGGAAACAGAGGCTGGAGGAGCAGGAGCAGGTCACACCAGGACCCACTGCCCGACAGGCTTGTGCAGTGTGACTGAAACCCTCTCTTTGCCACACCAGGTAGCAGAAACCCCATGATTTCATGGGTAAAAGGCATGGTGATCCAGAGTGCAGAGCTCAAACCAGATCAGAGTGATGAAAAACACCAGCAAGCTTCAATTTAAAATTGTTGGGTTGGAGCTGGCACCTCCACAAGAATAAGGCTTATTATATGGTATCAGTTTCATCTGATTCTTCTTGTTGATTAAATGCTAACTCTTATCTTACAGAACACTGGAAGTTGTTGCTACATCACATTGTGGATTTATCAATAATTAATTCACAGTTGGAGAAATATGTATTTCACGTCTGTATACACAGGGTGCTCATTGCTCAATTTAAAACATGCCTCATCTGAAGTTAAGACTCAGATTTTCTTCATTCTTTCATTTTCATGGTGGCTCTTACCAGTTCCAGTTACAAGGAAACAAGAATTAACCCTCCAAAGATGCCAGGTTCTGGAGCAATGTGAGAAACCGACTCCTCAGACGAGCCTTGAAACGTCTAGTTTCAGCCCATTGCATTCTTTTTTCCCCAGCCCAATTTTAAACCCTAGAAAACAGGCACTGGTGGTGGATGTGCTGAGGCAGCTCTCAGTGAGCTGTAAAAGCACAGACTGCACCATGATGCCATCAGGGGCCAGGAACTGCTCATGGAAAAGCTCCATGTTTTCACACGCAAAACGGAGTGTAAGGTCTTTGTTAGTACAGCCCGGAGTATTTCACGTTATGGCTCCAGGAAGAGCAGCACATTTAACACAGCACTGTGATCATGGACAATGCGGCTACATTCACCCAGTGGTGGATGGCCATAGGAAACGGGACCACGATTAACTCCATCGGTGCTGACTGATACACCATTAGCTCCAGCTAATGCCCCTTTCTTAACACGAACAATGAAATCAAAATGAAACCACATGGCGTACCAGGAGCTTTTTCCACCCTACAATTATTCATGTAATTGTATTTTTTTTTTCTTCTTTTTCTTTTTTATTTTCAGAGGAATGATCAGAGCCAAGGCACGAGCAGGTGCTGCAGGGTCTGAGCTGTGCTGTCAGCCCCTTTAATGTGACCTTGAACTACCAACCACAAGTACAGACCAGAATAGGCTGGAGTGTGCTCTACAAAGGAATATTCATAGAAGACTCAGATCAGTCTAAAGATTGTATTCACCATCATCCCTTTAACTCACATCTCTGCAAGTAAAACCACACCAGAGAAAGAAACTGCTCCACCTTAGTAAAGCTAATTCCTTTTTAGTCCCCTCTTTTTAATTGAGATTTCAGTAGGGGAAAGTTTCCTGAGTTGCTGGAACAAGACTTGGAAGCTTTTTGCTCCAGGAGCAAATGGGTTAAATCAGCTTCGGAGTTTAAAGCTCTGTTTTGCTCATCCTTAATGGAAACTCAGGGACTGAATTTAGAATTGTGTTTGATGAGAACAAGGAAGAAAGCCTCAGAGAGGAGGCTGGCAAAGGGAGATGGTATGCACAGGAATTAAATGTGGTTGGTGTCACTGCGCAGGGCGAGTCTGAACTATGTATGTGCGTGTAAGAATTTGTAGTAGTCTGTGTGCTGGCAAAAGAACTGGCAACCTGCCCTGAAACATCTAATAGGCTCCTCCTGAGGTTTTGAATCCCTCCTCGGTGCTCAGTGACAGAGGAGAACTTGATCCCCATTTTAAAACACCCCTAAGTGAGGGGTACGTGGGCTACGTATGAGGTGGTATTTAGGTTTAAAAAAAATAAAAACAATCAGCTTGGACTTTAATAGAGCTGGGGACCATGTGTAGCATTTGGAACCGGCTCTTCCCACATCAGAATTGGGGGATGCCTGGAGATCGGTCAGTGCCAGGATCCAGCTTCAGGTGCCTTCTTGGTCCCCAGAATCTATCTCTGTTTGCAGCCTGCATTTCATGATTCAAACTTGCACAGCTTTTCCTGCAAAGAGAAACTGAGCTGTGCAAGTTCCTCTGAAAACTGCTCCCTCAATCTCTAAATACACAAGAGAGCTTGGAGTTCCCTCCTAAGGAAGAAGTAAGCCTGGATGGTGTCACTCAGTGGCTTCTTCAGTTCTTGAAGTGACCGGCTGACCAATCTAGCTTTGGCCATAGCCTTTGCCAATTTACTTATTCATTTCAGAAATTAAAGACTCAACAGAAGAGCAACTGCAGCAGCCTGATCCATTTGCTCTTCTTCTTGATCATGGCTCTTCTGCATTGCTGAGTGATGCTCAGGCATGCCTGCAAGAGCTGAAAATTTCAACAGAGGGTAGACCAACGTACCCACACTGGGTCCACCTGGATTCCCTGAGGTGTCCTTCACGCCACAAGGGTCCTGAGCAGTCTTCATCTGTGCATGGGTTTGCATGAATGGCAGGGCTCTGACCTGCTTTGAATGAAGAGTGTTCAATAGCTAAACACTGAAGACAAGATGGGTAAGAGGAAGAGGGGTCTTCTCAAAACAGCATTTCTCATGTCATACAGACTCGTGGAAAGTCCCTGATTGCCCAGCACCAAGGGTTTGTATTGGAGGCCTGTTTTGCTCAAGTCTCTAGTGAAAGCCATTGGACTTCTGCAGAATCCCTGTAAGAGGAACAAACCCAGGCACCAAACATAAAACCAGCTGTGCTGAGAATTCTCTATCTGCCACTGATGGCCTCACACGGCACTCACAGAAAAGCATCCATCCTCCTATTTATTGCAACCGTCTAAATGCATCTTTATATAAAGCCTGGAATAGCTTCAAAAGCCTCTATCTTAGGAAAATAGCATGCATTTAATAGCCTTCCAGGAAAGTATCACATATAAATTGAACAAGATCATTTAGCCAAGTAGCACTTAATTACAGCCAGCAGAGCAGCACCCAAACTCCATGGAGATCCTCCATGAGGGAGCAATTCCTCCTTGGACAGAGACTATCAAAACCAACGGGAGTGTGTAAATTCAGCAGGCTCCCTGTCAAACAGAGATGCAGTTGAAGGGTCCAGCTCTTCGTCAGCTATGCTCAGTTTTCTCTATGCCTCAGCAGACTGGAACTGCACCAAACAGAGCTGCACTGATGACTGTGCAGAAGCAGTGTGGGACCGAGGGGTGGTATTAACTGACTGAGACACTCAAAGAATACACCAATCAAGATGTTTCCCTCTGCTAATTAAGGTCCTGTGTGGCATCACCTATGTTTTCATGCTTCCCTTACCCACAGGATCTTCCCAGAAGGCCACAGTGGAAAAACTGCTGCCTTCCAGCAAGCTTCAAACTTTCTATCCACCTTCACTGAAGCAGATCAAAGCAGCTGTCACCTCTCTAAAATGGAACATTTGAGTGGTTAAACTGAAGGCCAAGGAGGCTGAATTAGTGTTATTTTTAGCCAAAGTTTGCTACCACTCAGCAGAAAACTGCCAGTCCAACAAGCATATTGCTTCATATATAAATACTGGTGCTTGTGAGACAAGCAGGCTCTCTGTGAGGCATAGGAGGCCAGGAGAGCAGAGAGACTGAGTATTGTACCCCCAGCCGATGTCCAGGAGGCAAGGCATGACTGGGGTATGGGAAAGGTCTGGGAGAAATTGCCCTCCCAGACAAATGGCAGAGCCTGTCCTTAGCAGTCTATGCACCGAAGTGGCAGAGCAACTCCTGCTGGTGCTTGGATGCAAACTGCCCCTTTTACAACAACAGTCCCTGGGTGAAGAAACTGGGACACCTCAGCATTGCTCAAGGGACTGACCCAGCCCAGCAGCCCAGGAAAGGACCTGGTGACAGCAGCAAAGGGCCTGCGGCGTCTGTCACAGGCACCTGCGTTAGTGCCTGAGTCACCTCTGATGGCACCGACTCCCGCTTCTCAAAGGTGGGAGGACTCCGGGCTCCTGCGTCACCAGCTTCCCTCTCCCTGCTCCATCACTGGGGCTGGCACCGAGCAAACACGGTGCCCATCAGTGTCCCCTTAGGGCTGGGCTGCTGGTGCCTGGAGCCCCAAGGGAGCAACTGACAGCTCTTCTGCTTGCAGCCCTCGCTGCTGCGAGGTGAGGATGAGGAATGCCAGATTTAGGTTTTTGTAGGCATCTCCAGTGTTGATTAGTTTCGGTGATACTAAATATTAACATTCTGTCCCCTGAGTTCTTTGCCTTTCAGAACAGGACGCCTACTCGTTAATTAGTTCAGGCTTTTACCCAAAGGGTTATTTTGGGGACAGGCTTAATGTTACAAAGTGCTCAGTCTGTGCTCTGACCAAGCAGTTTGCTGTGAATCCGGAGCTGACATCGCGTCATTTAGTTCATTTATTTAAGTGTTCATTTGTAGCTGATGCACCCACGGGTAATGCTGACAGCAGCTCCAATTCCTTCATTAAAACACAGTGAAATAAACACAGCCCTCACACCTCGTCTTCCCTGAGCTGTAACCTGCTCACACAAGGAATAGTCATAGCATCACTGATGACAGCTAGGGCCACTCAGCAGTGGTATCACTTTTATCCCTGATGTTTCTGGATGGCATCTGAGACAAGAGAATACCTGGGCCTCCACCCAGCCAAAAGATGCTGTCAGTATCTTCGTAGACACAGGAAATCTCCTGCTTAATTTAGGGCACAAATGAGATCGTTGGTGTGGACACAAAACCTGCCAGCACAGATCGGGACTCATGCTGGAAGGATGGCTGGGGTTCTGGTTCCCAGCCCTGCTGTTGTCCTTGGCTGTGCCTCCAGCAAGCTGGGTCACCACCCCACAGGCTTGTCTTTCCCTCCGTTCCTTTGCCCAACCTTCCTTTTTCCTTCGGATGCTGTTTGGCCCTGTGTGAGCACCTCACCAGCGTTAATAGTACCTTGTAATATTGCTGGCCATGATAAGGGAAAGATCCCATGATATCACCTCTATGTGCTCCAGTCAGGGAGCAAGGAGCACAGAAACCATAACCTTCCCAATGGCAGTGACAAAACTGTTTACTCCTGAGTATCTTGAAGATGTAATTTCAGAGAGGAGAAACTGAAGCAATGGCAAGTTTCTGCAAAACATCTGTAGTATGATAACTAGATCCAGCTCCCAGTGGATCACTCTTCTTTAGCCATATAAACAGTGAGTTTGGCAGGGCCTGGGCAGCTTGCACAGCTCCGAGCTTCTCTCAGACTCATGGTGGTGGTTTCCCTGAAAAGCAGTGCTGGAACCCTAAGTTCTGGATTCTACCACAGCAGGTTACAAGGATGTTCTTTGGCACGTGCATGGCAGAGGTTGGGTTCCTGTGCTCAGATCTGATTCAAAGCACATTGTTCCTTAGAGCCATGGCCATGCTGTGGCTGCAGGGACGATCTCATGCTCTGCTCCAGGACCCCTTGCTGCGGCAGTGCCCAGGTCTGGAGAAGGAGACACGTGGCAGGAGCATTGGGGTGGTGGTGGAAGTGCTGTGGCAGGAAGGTGTCAGCCAAACACAAGACGAGTGAGTTTCACTCGCAGATCATGTGAGGTTCAGTGGTCTGCTGTCACTGCTGGGAAGCATCCCGAGTATCATTTTGGGTCAAACACTGACACAGGGAAAGCTAAAAGCTATCAAAAGCAGCTCATTCTGCCAGCTGCTAGGACTGTGGTGCAGGGGGTAAAGGCTTTGGGCCATGGCATCCTACTGGGCATCCTATATGGCATCCTACTGGGCCATGGCACCTACTCTAACCTATGCAGGAGAGCACAACTGCAGATGTCTGTGCACAACCATCAGATGATGAGTTTTGAGGGCATACATGAGGCTAGCACAGATTTATGAGGTGCTGGCAGGGGACCACAGGAGTGCGAGGTGCATTCTTTTCTGCACACAGAGCTGCAGCTTGTACAGCTGCTGGAATCAACATTTTCCCTTTCCCTCCTCATGGGCATTGTGCTGCCACATTGCTACTTCTGGCTTATGAGAGAATTGACTCCAAGTAGTACCAGTGGAGTAGCTTGTGGTATGAACTGGGCTCCTTTGGGAAGCAGATTACTACAGAGCAAATCGACATACTGGTAACAGCAGTAGCTGAGTCTAACACTAGGACATTGTGAACATCACCCTGATGAATGTTATTTCCTCTCAGTGATTGTTACTAGAATTCAAACCAGAATCTTAAATCAAGGAATTATCCCTAAACATTTGTGGAATGTCCTCTTCTATCTACCTCAGAGTTACCTGGTTTGGGTTACCATCATTATCCAGATAATAGATAAAATGCATGAGAAGCCTAATCCTAGCCATCAGTTCCTACTCTCCCCTGCAATCTGAGTTTGTATCTGTTCATCGACCCTGAGCTGGCCCATCTTCCGCCGGAATCAATTCCTTAAATCAGAAGGAACATTGGGTCCCTTTAAACCCTGAGTAATTTAAAAGTTCTCTCCCGTCGGAACAGCTTTGACCTGGACCGCCTTCTTTAAATTGCCTCCAGAGTATTCTGTTTCATAACCAAATTGTTCATTATTGTTGCTCTCTCTGAACTTGCTTTCTGAACTTAATGGGGCTCCTTTTCAGGATGTACCTTGTGCAGAAGCAGTCTTGATGTCTTATTTTGGCCATTCTGTGCCTGAATGACCTCTGTATGGGAAAGTTGGTGACAACAGAGCAGCATCTCCTGCAGTAAAAGCGCTCCATATCCATTCTGTGTTTATAAGTGCACAGTATCATCACGCTACTTTAATTATATGTTTTTCTGCCCCTTCTCTTTCATCTTTCTGTAACTTTGTCAAGGTTGTAAACACACCTAGGCCTTAAGGCTCCTTCAGCAAGAACTGCTTTCGAATCCATCTACGCGTTTTCCTTCGGTGGAGCACAGTGTTCTGTACCTCTCCAAATTGCAGGGCTGCAGTAAATGCCTGAGAATAATGCATGCGAGTGAGGCATTTACTATAAAAGCCAAATCGTGTGACAGTGTTAGCAAGCATATCTGATGAAAGATGAACACAGAGGCTGCAAGAGGCTTTCTCACATGTATTCACGAGTGCTGGCAGACTTTCCATTGTTTTGATGCTCTGGTTTATTAAAAACTCCTTGACATATCAGCTTGTTTCACAATGGGTTACCATTATTCACAGACCGATTCTTTGTGTGTTAGGCTCACAACTCATACAAAGGTTTCCTGTCCCATACTGGATTGCTTTTGAAATTGTTTGTTTTAATTTGCCTTGTGGGCTTTTTGGGTCAAATGAATGTAGAATTGATTCACTGGGAAGACGTAGGATTTTTCTGCAATATAACTATTATTCTTCAAGAAATCCAAGCTGCTCAAAGATGCTGCCCCTTTAAACAAGATGCAAAAAGAAATCAACCATCGCCTGGATAATGCCATTCTCATCAACATGCAAGGAGCTTGCTTGTCTGTCAAGTCGCCCACATCTTCTCAATCACTCCCTTTCATTTATCTTATTATGCCCCTATTTTAACTCATGCTGTGGCTGATACTCGATGACAGACAGAAGAAACCCAGCTGAGCATCATCCCTCCTTTGCTTCCCCACTGGAGAAGCAACGTAGGACCTTACCTGACTGAGATGAGTACCTGAGCACCTGCTGGAGCTGGAGAGGGGAGAGACATTTACAGCTAGAGCCAAACACTGGCAACTCAGAGGAATGTGGGTGATGAGATCTGTTGTAGGCAATTGTTTTTTTCTGACTTTTCCCCCCTTCTCCATGTGTGAAGAGATAGTAGGTGTTTTGCAAGCATTCACAGTTTGGAAGGCATGATCATAAACCCTGACTAATGTTTGTGGCTGGTGGGTCTGTGGCAACAAGTCAAAGCAAGTGCTAATTGCTATGGCTATTGCTGCTGTTTTATTATTTAATTTCACTGTATTAGTGTGGCATTGCAGGGCCCTAACCTGGAGCCACGGCCCCACAGGCAGGACACTACCCAAACTCAGGACAGAGCAACGGTCCCTGCTGCTAGGAGCTTGCAGCCTAAATATACTAGTACCTTGACTCCTGACCTGTAACCTAGAGGTGCTTGAGCCTCCTGACTCCAGGAATGGCAGAGCTCACACTGGTCTATGCCAGAGTGCAGTGGGGCTCTGTGGTTGAGCAATAGTGTTACTGACCCACGTTGCCCAACCTGGAGGAGGTACCAGCCCAGGTGTTTGCACATGCAGGTGGGGAGATCTGTGGGAAAACAGTGGGTCTCACAGATCAATGGGAAAAAAAAATATTTCTGGTCTTCAGCAGGGATCTGAGGCTCGAATCTGAGCCTGGAGCAGTTTGATCCCGTTTAGAAAACACAGACCCTTTCAAATGCCTGATTCATGGCACTCTCTTCCTCAAGCTGTCTAGCACATGTCTACAAGTTGATGCACTGATATGTAACAGCTTAGGACAAAGTTATTTCTCCCTGGCATGCATCTACGTGAATGGCAGCCAAAGGAAGCAGCCAGCTCCAGTGCTGCTCTCTGATTGATCCTGTTCACGAAGACCTGCCCAGTGATTTCCATGCGTATTGTGTGAAGATGAACACACCATCCTGTCAAGCAGTGTCCCACAGCACTGCAGGAGAAACCCTCTGGTTAATCCCATGCACTGTGAACAGCTGCAACTGGCCATTTTAAAGAATCTGTGGGGTTTTCTATTATAAATGATCTAACAGCGTTCTGCTAATTGTGTTGCTTAGTTTCCTGGGTATTTCTTCAAGACATGAAATAATGCTGAGAGCCCATGGGTCTTTATTTCATTTATGTCAATTTAAGACACTCTGAGCTTCCCATTCTAGTGAGAACCTTGCAACTGTCAGCGATAATAATAATAAAAATACTTAGTGTTACCATTTCTGTTTCTCCCTTGGTTCAACAGAAATATAATTACCTGGAATAATTTCTAATACATGAAACAATTTAGGCCAAAGTCCTGGAGGCACTGTGTGGGAATTTGGCCATTGGTTTCCAAAGGGAAAGGGAGATTCTTCTCCTGTACAAGAAGACTCATGCCTGTTGAAAACAGTTTAGAGTTTGCTGTTGAAACAAAATCTCTTTCTTATTAATTCTAGTTTTTATTCTGGATTAGGGTATCCGTGCCGGTAATTCAGACTCTTGGGGTGGGAGGAGACAGTGACAGATAGGATGCACAGATCAGGTTGTGTTCAGACGTGCAAGGGCTGGTGTAGTCCAGCCTCATTGCTGGCTCTGGGGCTCTGCCTGCAATATTTGCTTCCCTGCTTTGGCCATTGCTTGTGTTTGTCACAGTCTGAGGGAAAGGAGTCCATGGGGATGACAAGGAGAGGGAGAGAGGGCATAGGGAAGTCAGTGTAAGTGTGCTCCAAACCAGGCCCTGACCTCCCAGCAGCCCCACAACTGGGAAAAGCAACTCCTGCTCGGCATCAGTGCGGATACCTGCTGGGTTATGTGAGGTCACCAGCACCCAACCTTTAGAAGAGAGGAAGAGAGAAAGCAAGCACAAGATCACGCCAGGCAATGCGCTGTCATGGCTTGTTCCTCAAGCTCCAGAAAGCTCCACACCCATTGTACTCTTCACTGTTTCCTCACCAGCCTTCCGTGAGACGCTCCTGGGGGATGGATTTAGGAAAACCCTCTCATTTGCACTGTAATGGCACATGGGGAAGCAGTAGCAATCTCCATGGGAACGGGGCTACCCCAGCCCAGCTCCGCCCAGCCAGTGAGGATGGACAAACTGCCAGCTCATCACACGGAAGCACATGGAATTGCAGGGATGGACGGACGGATGGGTGGATGTCACGCCTCTGGGAAGCTCACTGCTACTCTGCTGCCTCTTTGCTCTCCATAGAGAAGATTTCTCTTTGACTAACTTACAAGACAGCCACCTGGCACATGCATAAAGAGCATGCGATGGCTGGGCACTCTGAGGGCATTTATCTTCATGTATGAGGAGAGGGTTATAGTGGCAAAGCCCCAAGGAGTTGGCCTGTCTCTCCTCGCGAGTGAAGATTAATGTGTTGTGAGATGTCGGCTAACATGTACCATGCACACAAAGTGTACCTTTCCCTCCACTCCCTTCCCCTTCCCTCAGCTCTCTTCTCATGGACTACTCCAGCTCTGACTGATGACAGGTTACAAGGAATACACTCCCCCTCCCCACAAAATGTAAGGGAAATCTGTGGGAAACAAAGTGCTTAAAATGGTTAGGGGGAACTTTGATATCCAGTGTTATTAACTATGAACTGAAAAGAAAAGCAGCCTGTGGAAAGGATTTCACATCTCTATGTCTCTAGTATAAACTGGACAGAGAGCATCCTCTCTTTTCAAATATATAGCCCATAAATTAAGTTCTTGCATTTCTGATGGCACCCAGTTAAAGAGCAAACTGAGGTTCCATGGCTCACGTTTGTACCTAACCCAGCAGACTGACTTCCTTTGAAAGACTTGTGGCTTTTCAAGCATGGAAAAAGCAGGGCAGTGTGTCTGTCTCCAGGCCCTGAGCTGGGCCACTTTGGGCAATGATAAAACCCCTGCTTGCAGTGGTGGCGAAACATCTGGCTGGTCCGCACAAGTCAAGAAGGGAGAAACTAGAGTAGCTGTGGAGATACAGGGACGAGGGAGTACGCAGAGCCCTTACTGGGGGAATGAATACATTCAATGTGATAGCAGGCACAAGATGGGAAATTAAAGAGGGACTTGAATGATGTGAGTTTGTGGCTCAACTGGGAGAGAAATACCTGCATTTCGAAGTGTCTTGAGGCAAAGGGAGCTGCCAGGGCCAGGCAGAAGCATTTGTATTGTGGTGGAAGGTGACCGGCCTTTCTCCAGAGGCACAGACATCCTCACAGGAGTGCGCCCTGTCCACTGCCCTGCTGTTACCTGCTGCCACAGACACCAGATTTCCAAACCCTGCTGAGCACATACAGAAGACAATTATCCTGGAAAAGGGGTATTTCTCATCAAATCCATTTTCTCAGCCAGTCTATCACTTACAAAGTCTCAGGTAGGAAACTGGTAATCTGCATAAAAGTGAAAGGCATGTCATGCAGAATAGCTTGAAATATGGATCCCCTATCACAGAGCCTGTCATGTCTTGCTACTGTATTTCCATCACTGCAGACAACATAATGCCACTGCACCAGTCATGTTTCAACTAACACCTCAAGTCAGGTAGACACATAACAGGTTAATTAGGGGCTTTGGCAAATTGAGTCCACGGGCTGTAATTACCAGCACTCAAGACCTACAATTTCTGTTTTAATTAAAATAAACAGTGTGGAGAAGCTGACATCACACCAGAGTAACCAGCGTGTAAGTCACAGTTAATTATATTAAGCTGTGGCCTCTGTCATAAAAAATACTCGGTTTGGATCTGGATTTATAGAGACTGGCTGCACACAGGCCGACTGGTCCAGACAAGTCAGTCTGTGGGGTGACGGGATACGCTGTGTGTGGAAGAGCTCCTTCTCTTCTCGGGGTGGAAGCAGGCAGTGCCAGTCCTTGAATCATCCCTTCGCTGCCTCCCTTGCACCCAGACAAGCCCCGATAGTGCCCCATCCGTGCTCGGGCTGCCTCTGTCACATCGGACAGGAGCGAGCGCTGCTGCCTTCCCCAAAGAGCATTGCCAGGGATGAAGAGCCCCAAGGGAGAAAGCAGGAAAGTGTTTTTCTGGGGAGGGTTTGGGTGATGGAGGCACAGGGCACTGAGCTGCTTTGGGCACTCCTAGGTGCAGAGAAGCCTCCAGTGATGGCGACCCAGGCTCTCGGTGCCTGAGCACACCCAGGGCAAGGGTGGCGTGTTTGTCCAGAGCACCTAATAAACGCTCCTGCTCTGGCACAATTCTCGCCTTTCTCTCCACACTCACTCTCCAGTTAATTCCTTAGGCAGAGTTGTGGAGTACGTAATGCCAGCACAGCCCACACTGCAGCCTCTCATCTGCCACCTCTCCCACTTCTTGTCCTCCACCCAAGCTTCTCTCCCAACCCTTCCTTTTGTCTCCTTCACCCACTTTCAACCTTGTGCCTCCTTTGATGCCACCCGACAGGCTAGGTGCAGCCAGATCCACCCTGCCCAGCCAAAAACATGCCTGTTTTGCAAAGCAATCCAGGTCTATCGGACGTACGCTGTTCTAGGATGGCTTTTATTGCGTTACACAACCTGTGTGAGTCTCCAGCCTGAGCAGCTGGGAAGGAGCAGACGTCTTGTGGGCTTGCCAGGCCTGCCCAGCAGCACCACGCAATCCACGGGCAAAGAGTTAAACACGCAGGAGGGTAGATGTGACAAATCTCAGGCTTGCACTTTTCCAGTCTGGTTACAAGAAGTTGGCAAGTGTCCCCACAACCACTCAGTTAACCCACAGGGCGATGGGGTGTCCTCTTGGGCAGTGTCTGCTCCCTGGAGGAGCTGGGTCCTGGCGACCCACCTGAGCCCCTTGTTGCTGCCTGGGACTGCCAAGGATCAGCAGCAAAATACTGGAACAAGTGTCTGAGCGTCTCCTGGGGAATGTGATGGTTACAGCAGCCAAAGCTGCAGAACAGCACCATGTCTCCTGGCAGTGCCATGTGGGTTCCAACGAGAACCCTCTGACACGTCACATTCAGCTTTTGCAGTGGAGCTGGGAAATGAAACTCTGAATATGCGTAAGTCCTTGTTACCTTGAAATCAATGCACTTCACCTTTAGGACCAACCTATCTGCAGAATCCCTGGAAAACAACATTTCGGTGGAGCTTAGATGACCTAATCTCCCTGGGAAAGGGAGAGAGAAGGGAGTGTAGGGCCAGGCACACTCCTGTTTTCTGTTGTGAAAGGTATGGGCTTTGTTAATCGACTCAGGCTCTTGGATGGACAGCTCAGACTCAGGACAGACAACATTTTTTGTGTTGCTTCTCCTGAATAAGGGAACACTTTTAAAGTCGTTCTTTATTGCAGCCCATTTTCAAACATGAAAAAAGTCATGGAAAATGTAACTTTTTCATTTTTGCACCAACCTAACCTTTTTTATTTCTTCATGAAAACAAGGAAATATTATGCTCTGGCCATACCAGTGTTATTCACTCAGTCACTTCAGGATCTGTCTGTGACTTCTACTGATACTGGCTGCTCCTTATTCAGTTAAGTATGTTAAGTTCAGTTACCCTTTACTCAGTTAAGTATGGTTTCCCTGACACCTCTCCATATGAAATTGTGACTCTCTATGGTGTTTTGATTAGCATACTATTAACCAATGATTTTTACTATGTCAGAGGCCTCTTACTGAAATTCTTCTTCTCAACTTTTCTTTCCTTGTTCTGCCACTATTTCCTAACAGCTACTGCAACCTGCAGCCTACTTATTTGAATTTCCACGATATTTTGAGACTGACCGAATAGCAGCAGCATGATGAGTTTTAAATTCAGGAGTTAATCTCTAGAAGAGATCTCATTAAACACGGCTGTCTAACTGCTCATGGGCATTGCTGTTTACTTGTAGCTCATCTAAAAAGCACCAGAGAAAGATGGTGTTTGTTTGTTTGTGGTGTTTTGATGCAGGATTGCTTTGCCTTCTTTGGTAACCAGGTGAGACACTCCATGCAAGCTCAGACACTGGTGTTTGGTGTTGGTCTGTACATTGCCCAAGAAGGCAGATTGCCTTGTGCTGCCCACTGAGGGTTGTTAATGCTTTTGGCTTTGGCAGGTGAAAGCAAAAAGACAAAGCAAAGCCACTCGTGCCCAGCCCTGAGTGCGTGTTTTGGCACTGCCTGCCCTCAGCAGGGACTGATGCAGCTGATGTGATCATAGAATCCCAGCCTGGTTTGAGTTGGAAGAGACCTTAAAGCTCATCCAGTTCAAACCCCTGCCACGGGCAGGATGCT
>NW_009927686.1:230290-258880 GCF_000696875.1 Nestor notabilis | reverse complement strand
GTATACCCACCCCCCCCTCTTGCAGGTTAAAGCCATTCCCTTTGGCCTGTCCCTACATCCCTTGTCCAAAGCCCCTCTCCAGGTTTCCTGGAGCCCCTTTAGGCCCTGGAGCTGCTCTAAGGTGTCCCCTTCAGGAGCCTTCCCTTCTCCAGCTGCCCCAGCCCAGCTCTCTCAGCCTGGCTCCAGAGCAGAGGTGGGCATTGCCTTCATTTCTGATCAGAGTAACCTGGAAAGCCACTATTGAGCAAGGAGGAAGAGTCACTTGATGGAGCATTGGAGCCTTCATGGTTCTTCTGCAGCCAGTCCCACGTCCCTCTTGTGCTCAAGGGCTCAACCAACCCCTTCCTTCCTTCAAATCACCCCCAGACGTGCAATGCTCCCTCAGCCCCCTGCTCCTCCAGAGTCACGCACACCAATTCTGGGCCATCCCTGAGCCCTCCTGCTGCCACCCCTGAGCTCCATGGCCACTGCACCAAGCAGAAAGTGAGTTTTAGAGCAGTAGGAGGGGGACGCAGGGCCCCAGGCAGCAGCAATGCACTGAGACCTGGGGCAGGGCCAGGAGACCAGCAGCCAGGACAGCGGCTTCTAAAAGCCAGGACTCCCAAATTACTGTTCTTCGTGCTACCACAGTGATATTCAGGGGTCTGCTCCTCCGGGGTATGGGCCATTCTGCAGCTGTGTGTCCTGCCCAACATCTGAGCTTTCACTGGCTCTGAGGATATGTGGGTTTAAATAATGTTACCTGATTGTAATGAGGCATTTGGGCTTTTTCTCCTCTTTTAGGAGCTGTTGCCAAGCAGTTTGTCCTGAACATGATAGTTACAGTGCTGTTTGTTTTTCTTCTCCTCTTATCAAAGCAGGATGCGAAGAGACAAAATTACTGTCCTGACTCTGTAACATCCTCTTTCATATCCTCTCTTCCACACTATGGGAAGAGCAAAGTGCCCAGACATCAGGCCCTCGACAGGTCAGGTCAGAGTGGCCAGCGAGCAGGCAGGAGCACGCTGCAGACTGTGCTCATGAAAGCCTCTTACTAAACCCCATTGAAGTGACAGGAGGAGTTTTCCCTGGTTTCATCAGGTTTGGGAAAGGGGCCAATATCCCCTGTGGAACCTCTGTCCCTACATAAACCATACAACTTTAATTTCATATTCGTGGCTGGGCCACAGCATGGACAATGATGTGAAGGGTCTGAGAGGCTCTGAGTAGCAGTTTACACGTCTAAGATTTTAATAGGGAGACCCCTTGCTTGGGTGGGAGAGAGGAAGTGGGGAGAGGCAGAGAAGCAACATGCTCTGAGCATGCAGGGAGCTGCTGCTGGCGCAGGGGCAGAAAGTCCTTTTCATGCTCCTGAAGTGTTGAATGCTATGGAAGTTTTGGTGTCCCTGAATGAGAATTCATTTTAATTCAGGTCACAGTAAAAAGATACTCATATACTCATTAAGAAATGAAGATAAACCATGTGTGTTGTCTTGTGTCTGCTCACAGTGCAAGGTGTGTGATGGGACCATGGGTTTTGGTGATGATGATGGAGCTACAGCAGTGCCTCACTCTTTCTGGTTTGTATTTACCAAATCCTAGGTCTCAAGGGGTTTTATTAAGTCTGGTCAGAACTGCACACTTTTTGGGAAAAATGAAGTACATTTACATTTACTGAAGCTTTTAAAAATAGTTCCCACTCCTCGTGTTTTATCCCTGATCATTTTGCTTTGGATGCACTTGGGCTTGTACGACAGAAAACAGCTCCCAGTCAGTGGAGAGCTGAAGCCACCCTTCCCTCAAATGTTCCCATAAACATTTCCAACAATCTAATATAACAAGGAGGCACCTGCGTTTCCAGTGCCCAGCAATCTTGCTTTAGAAATGATCTGACTGTGGATATGATAATGAGTGAGCTGCTCTAACCTCATTAAAGCTAGTGGAGAACCTCCCACGGCTTTCAGGGGCTGCCTGTGTGCTGAGGCAGGACCAGATCACTTGCAAATGCCTTAACAAAGGTTAGAAAAAAGAATATACAAACTACACTGCTTTATAAAACATTAGTGTTATTCTAATTCCCCACACAAGTGAATCATCGTGGGATTTATGGCAAGAGTGTTACAGCCAGAGAGCCTTCACCATCCTTTTCTGGAGCTCAGTGTCATCTCTGGAGCTGGAGGCTGCAAGGAACCCCAGGGAGGTCCACTCTCTCCCATGGCAGCATGCTCTTTATGGGACTTGCATGCATTGGGCAAGCAGACTGTCAGACAGCACCTCTGACATGTCAAAAAGCACGTCCAGGCTGCGACAGTTACAGCTGCTCTCCCAGCCCAGCACTCACCAGCACCTTCTGGCCTAACCCTGCTTCTCCCACAGGCTGCAACATGTCCCCGGAGAGATGACAAACAGCAAAGCTACACCCTTGAACCCCAGACCAAGCAGCCCACTGCGATGGGCTTCATGCCCCAATCCTCTCCTCAGCACAGCATCTCCAGCCCTTGTGTGACACTTCAAATGGCCATACCCTCCTCCAAGCTTTCCACTCAGACCTGATGGGTAGAAACCCATCAAAGCAGCCAACCCCACCACTGGTGCGAGGGAAGGAAGCCGGGTGTGAGCCGGGAGCCCCGGGCTGCAGGCCACCACAGTCGGGATGCGCCCATGCAGCTCCTCTGGGGATTTCTCTGATGCTGGCAGGGATTTGGAGGACAGTCCAGGCTCTCACCAGGTGCTCCGTGTGGCATCGCTCCCACAGTCATTATGTCATCATCTGGATTGCCTTTGGATTTAAAAATAGGTTAAAACTAGCATGGTTTGACTATGATGGGTCGGCTGGTGGGAAAGGAAAAACCCCCGTTCCCCACCCGCTGGGTGTTTTGGGGACCTTGTGCAGGCAGAAAGCCAAGATGTGTGAGTGAGGATCTTCATCCTGGCTGCACACAGCTGGGAAAAGCAATTGTTTTTTCATAAAGCTTTCTTCCACCTCAGCACCAACATGTTTCAACATACTCTGGGGAACTTGATGCAACAATTGACGTAGATGCTGCTGAGAGACCACCTAATAAAACTATTTTCCAGAGTTACCCCAATAAAGAGAACAGGAGTCAAAGGGGTAGAGGACGTCAGTCCAGTGAGGTTTTTTGGGGGAGGCAAGGAAGGTTTGAGAGAAATTTGACAGTTCTGTGAAATCAGGCAGATATGGGATGAACAGTAGCAATATCCACACATGTTCTATTGTCATTGAGAATACTTGATTTCTGAGGATACTGAGAGTTTTGCTTCCAAATGAAACTTTTCTTTTTACCACTTGTGCCTTTCTAGTGCTACTCAGACACACTTCCAGCCCATGCTGTGGGTGACAGCTCAGGTACCACATTGCACTGAAGATTTTATCATCCTTTGTAGTAAAACACTCTTTTTCACTTTTTCTCTCTGTGAGAGGGGCAGGACATGACCTGCTAAAGCCACCCTCAAGTAAGCAATATCCCCAATTCCTGATTGAGAAAAATACTGGAAATTTGCACATTTGCAGCATCCAGACCCCTGCACACACCCCAGGCACAGTGCCAGCCCCAGCAGACATGCTGCTCTCCTGCCCAAACACTCAGTATTGCATCCCAGGAGCCAAAGGGTTAATGGTCCCTTGTGAAAGTGGCTTCTCTTAAAATGAGCACCAGGCTGCCTGCTCAGGTTTTTTGGCTGGTCCTTCCACCTTTTCCCCCTTCTCCATTCAGTAAAGAGGAGCTAAAGGAAACACCTTTGGCTGCAATGAATACGTAGCGGGTTTTGTACTTCCCCTCGCTGCCCTTCCCAGCCTGGTGACGTGGGGATTTCAGAGGTTTCCTGAGCAGCTGCTGGATGCTGCACCTTTCGGAGCTGCAACTCTAACTCCTCCACACCCTTTCCCCTTCAGCAGAACTCACACAAACCAGGGGATTAAAAAAACCCAGCTATAAAAGCCAGCCTGGCTTTTGTGTGAACACAGCGACTCTGCTCCCAGCTGCCTGCGTGAATCTGGTGCAATGCCGGTGTCCTGGGGACACTGTTGGGGTCAGATGGGCAATTGGGGTGTTCAGACAATATACCCCAGCACCTCCTCGGTTTACTGCCATGGCGTGTGGATGATTTTAATTATTTTTAATGCATAGACTTGCTGTCTTGCTTCTTCCTTTTCTTTATATATATACATTTCTTCTAAACAGATGTTAGGTTCCAGGCATTTTCTGCCATCTGCATATGGGTCCAGGTCAAAGCAGCCCTGGGCTTGTTTTGTTCTTGATAGCTGCTCCTCTGACACCTCTCAGATCACACTGACAAGAAACACTTTTATTCCTCAGCCTGTAATTCCTGCCTCTGTGTGTGGGACAAGCTCACACACCTTGTAACTGTTTAGCTTCGGCTCAGAACTCATCTCCTCATTACCCAGCTATAATTTTGTCTGACAGAAGTACTGAATGCACCAAAGCATGACAGGCAAAGCAGAGGGATTAAACTGATACCGGCCCTTCACACCCATGAACATTGTGCCCCTACAAAGAGCTCGAGGAGGAAGAGGATGAACAATTGTTGAAGGATCATAGTTGTGATTGCAGGGCATGATGTCTCATCTAGCACCTGAAGAGTCAGGCAATTCTGAGAATTAGAAAGAAAAAGTGACTTCAATGCTGGGTGGGAGCACAGGGATTTTGGGGGGTTGTTATTTACTTTTTCCTTCTCTAACAGCAAACCAGAGACCCTGCAGTGGGACTTACCCCAGCATTTGACATTACAGGTGGGTTTCCAGAGGCACTCAGGAACAGCTGCCATGAAATGTATGGCTAAAAAAAGAAAGAAATAGAAAAACATTTGTGAAGCATCAATGGCAATAATGCCAGCCCTGTGCCAAGCACTTCTGAGCACAGGGTCAGGAGGGGGAGTGCGGGGCTGACACCTTTGCTGGAAAGCAATGACCTGCCATGGTCAGAAGTGCAGGCGGGGTTGGTGATGTGAGACCACAGTGAGTGTCTGGTCACCCAATATCCCCGCTGCACCAGGCTGATCCCATCCTGGGCTAGAGAAAAAAGTCAGGACTGAAGGAGAAGCTGCAGATCACGGGCTGAAACTCACTTTCCTGTCTTTTAATTAAGGAAAAATCCCCAAGTGAGGTATCTCCTTGTAACGAATGCAGGAACCTCGGAAGAAAACACATAAAGAAATGCTAAGAAAATTACCTGGGAAATTCCAAAATGAAGGTATTTTGTTTAAAACTTTCAATGAAGGTTGCTAAGTAACAACAGTGTATCTACTTATCAGCTCATTTACAAAACCTAAGCATTGAAAAGCCAAGACATTAATAGTGGTGGATGTCATAAATCTCATGCTGCCGACACAATAAACGTACATGCATTATTCTTATCAAGTACAAAGAAAGTAAATACATATTTCATCACAACAAGCTTAACGCTGACCTCTAAATAAATAGCTGTCTTTCATTAGCAATCTCAAAATAAAACATAAAGCAAACCCTATTAAAAAGAGCCATAAAAATTATGTATGTAGACACTAATGACACATATTGATCAGCTTCATGTGCAAAGCTATACACATGCATAATTCTGCCACAAATCAACATGGTTATGCATTTTTTCCCCTCAAATCAGGCATTCAATAATATTCTCAAGAAAACACAATTATAAATAATTAACTAAAAGTCAGCTGTCAGTTTGATGAATATATATTTTTTCTATAAACACATATGTAAATCTCAGTATTCACTGTATCTCTTTAAGAGCACTTTACTATTGTAACTGGGACTACCAAACCAATATGAATGTAAAGGTCAGAGTTAAGGCTGTGGGTTCTGGTGGGATGTACTGCAGAGCTGTGTTTTATGCTTCATAAAGCTCCGGCTCTCTGCTGGTGCTAATTAGGATAGTCCCTTGTAATCAGTGGCGCTATTCCAATTTCCATTAGCTAAGTTTTGGGCTTTTACTTCTATGGTTGCTCCATCTCAGCTGAGCACTTAACCATATGCCAAGCCTTCTGCAGGTACTTAAGCTCTGAGATGTGCTTATTTTTAAGTGTTGTGATGGATCACAAGGGCGATGCAGGAACATGGAAGAACACGTGCTGGTCATACTTCAAAACCCCAAATCCCGGGTGCCTTGTCAAGCACTCTCCATATCTTTCAAGCTTTTTGGCAATTTCCAGGGGACGGGAGCTAATCCTCCAGCCAGGCCCATGTCCGCAGACATCTGCTTCTCCAACAGAGCCCCGGTGAAACCAGGAGCAGAAGGGCAACAGCCCGGTGGCCTCAGACCAGGGTGGTCACTGGGTAATTCATGGTTGGAGCAGACAACATCAGGTTATTGTAGGTTTTTAATCATCAACATTGTTGGGACTCCAGCACCCTGTGTGCCCAGGAGCCGAATGCCTGCCTGTCCTGAGGTCTCACAGCCGAGCTTCCCACCTCACATGGATGGACTGTGACTTTCTGCTGGACGAACAACTGATTTCAACTCCTTATAGGTAGCATTTGCTCTGCAGTTATTGCCACAATATACCAAATCCTTAAAAAAAAAAAGAATGCACTAAGTGCACCGAGGATCATATTGTCACTGAAAGAAACTTCTGAAAACTCGCAGATAATAGTTACATCCATTCAGCTTTGAACACTTTAAAAACTGATCAGACCTCTTTCTTAAAGCCCTGAAGTGCTTTTAACTCCCACTGAAGCCAATCAGGGCTCTTTGAAAGAAGTGAATGGCAGAACTAGCCCCTGAAACATATGAGCCCTGCTACAGAGAGTGGAAGCAGAAAATAGGTTACCCCTCCCAGCACAAAAATGCAGATGTGAATTAACTCCACATATGTAATGACATTTAAAAGCTACATTCAGTGAATCTTATTCAGAGTGAGGAAGAAATATGAAAGAAATCCATCAACATTAATTTAACTCAGACAAATAACTATTACTCAATGTAAGCCAAATTGCAAAATGGAAAGACTCATCCATCTAAGTTTTAATGATTCCCCCACCCTCAAAAATGTTTAGACAAAAAGTGGATAGAGCAGAGCCTTTCATTCAATGTCTCATTTGAAAAAACAGGAGCAAAATATGCTGAAATTTGAAATAAAGTGTTCATTTTGAAGTAATGAAGAGCTATAAAAATCTCTCCTCTCTCAGGTTCTTAACTTCTCTCCTTCTGGGAGAAGAGAGGAGAAGCTAAAGAAGTGTGCCTACCTGTTCATATTGTGCAGAAAGAGGGGCTTTTTCAAAGCATTTCAGCACTGCTGCTGAGGAAAAAAGTTTTTCTTTGAAACTAGTTACATTGCCCCCTTCCCTGCTTTCTCCTTGCTGTGTTCTTGGATAGAGCACTGGGGAGTGAGGGGTGAAGAAAGTGTCCATGTGGGCAGAGAACAACCAAGAAGGGACTTCCCTTTAAAATTCCTCCTTTTGTGCCTTTTGAGTAAGCCAGGAAGGCATAGAACCTGGGTGAAAACAGGGAAACCCCCCAGGCTTCTTGCCCAATAACACTGACTCGTTCTGGCTGCCTCCTCTTCCCAATAAACCCCTTCATTTTCCCCATTGACATCAAACCAAAAAGCCTGTGCTCCAATCTGCAGTGATGTTAATGAGAGCAACATTGGTTCCAGATGAATGCTGACCAAGGAATTATCAATTAAAATGGATAACTTGCTGATCACCACCATGGCAAGCTACTTTCCTTCACCACTGCTGGCAAGAGCACAATGGCTGTTCGACAGGGATGTGCAGCGATAGGAGAAAAGCATTTTAAGGCAGATGTAGAGGAAAAAGTGTGTGTGTGTGAGATTTCCATATTAAAACTGGAGGGAATACCCTGTGTAGGCAAATGACAACATACACCCCGAGTATGTATATGTCAAAGATATTTTTTAAAAATAACAAATATGTAAAATGATGCTGTTTTAACCTTAATCATTTTATCGACTGTAATTAGCTTGTGTCAGTCTGTCTAAACACTTCAGCAATGACAGCACTTCCCTAGTAGCCAGATAATAAATGAGGGTCTAAGAAGCAAAGGAATTCAGAGAATTTTTATTTAGTATGAGTTGTACACGGGAAGAAGTAATTTATATCCGTTTGGATTCACTGGGATATATTTATGCTTGCATCTGAATTGATCTTTAAAATGTTTATATATGGGATACTGGGAGAGCGAATGCTTTACACTTGTCGATACCTGCTCGGGTGTCTGTGCCACTGACACTGTTTATTTTATGAAAACATGCTGGGGTGGGTTTTTTTCGTCATCCCTTTAAGAGGGTGCAGAACTAATTTTTAGCTCATTATGGAGGTAATCTTCCCTTGCTTATTTGACTTGGGCTGTTTCCATAACATCTGCTTCCATGCAATGGTGCTCTGCACTATATGGATGTAAGCAGTACTATATGTGGTTACATTCACATGTTGTTCACTTAATGAAATCCTGGCAATTGTCCCATGTTTGAAACACATCTGAACCACAGAAAACTACTCAACGCTGTTGCTATCCAGGAACCTAGAGAGGAGGGATATGGCATTGTCTGTACTTTCTTAAGGGAGCTGAGCTAAAAATATGAGGGAAAAGAGAGTGCACACGCTTTTCTAACAGAACAAGAACACACAGGGCATTTCAAGATCGTGTGCTAAAAGGGTTTCTTCAATAGTGACTCCAGAAAATGTTCTTGCCAACTCTTTCTAATTTGTTTACACTGATTGTGCTGCCCCATCCCCTGTTGTGATGCCTCTCAGTGCCCTGCATGGAAATCTGGCTTTTGCCAGGCTCACGGGTGGATGTGGATGAATTTGTTTCCAGTCCTCCGAGTCAGCCTGAACGTGAATCCTCACCCTACCTCTGTCCTCCCCTCCTGGCAGTGGCCAGCGCCCCACTGGGCAGCGCAGGAGCTTCCCCTGACAGGCACCCTGTTGTCTGGAACATCCTCTGGTGCATTTAACTCCCTATTCATATGTAGTCTCAAATTTATATCATTTCAGCCGGGGAAAGAATCCCACCATAAAGCGGCAAGCAGACTTTTTTTTCCCCTGTGAAAACCACAGGAAAATGGCAATTCCAAACATTCTCACCCAAAAGCAAAGATGTCATTTTGTTCACTGTGTTTTTCAAAAATATTTCCATACTTTCAATTAAATGATTTGGGCTGTGAGGTGGGGAAGGAGGCAAGAAGGTGCTGATGGGGAGCAAGAGCTATAAAAGGCTAAGTTAAGTATTAAACACTTATAATAATTTTCTGGGGAATAACAAAGATCGTGCAGGGCTGTTCTTCCTTCCTGGGGTGGTGCCAAGGTAGGAGCTGGCCTTTCAAACAGCCACGCACATTTCTCACTGTGATACAAACCCCATTGTGTGCTGTTTGCTGATGTAAAGATGTTTGTGCTCCTCAAATCACAGCAGAAATAAACTGATATGTTCCGACGCCAACCCAAACCAGAAGGCCTCTTTACGTACTTGTTCACAAGCTGCTGTTTTATCACAGGGCAGGTGTCAGCCAGCAGTTCATTCCTTTCTGTTCTAGGAATTTCATGCTATGGGAAGTGATGGGGTTTTTGAATAAGGCAGCAGAGAAAACCAAACAGTTGGGGCTCTCAGTAGTGGCAGAGGGATGTAGCAGGGAGAGGAGGGTGATGAACAGGCAGAAAGCTTCTCAGGCCTCACGCTGGTTGCATCATTGCTCAGAGTGCCACCTCATCAGAAGATAATGCAATCTGCACGTTGTTGCCTCCCAGGGCTGCATCATTACCAGGAAGAGCAGAGCTCAGTGGGCGTTCAGGTGGAGGTGCCCTGAGTCAGAGGAGACGTCAGCTGATGGAGCAGATCAAGGGTCCACTTGGGGTTTGGGTTTTATTAGTTTTCTTTTCGAGATGAGAGACCTTAATCTCCTGCGATGAAAGTGCTCTTGTACCATACTGGTCCCAGCTTGTGAATCCAACCCAGGCACACACACAGAGACACTCAAAGTGCTGCCATTTTTCCTTCAACTAAGGCACTAGGATTTCCCTCTGTTTTGGCACTTTCAGCCCAACTCAGCAGCTGCAGATTTCCAGCAGGATTTGAATGCACGGACTTGCAAGAGCAGGTTTTGGTTTTCAGCAGTGCCCAGGTTGTGGCAGTGGGAGCTGACTTCCTTGGGAACCCACTGCATGGGTGGGTGCAGGGCTCCGGCCACGGGTGCTATGTGCTCACATAACCGACCCTGAGATCGTCTGAGATCTGAAGCAGGAGAGACTGTGGCTGCACACGGCTGTGTGTGGGTAGGTGTGTTTGAGAGAGATAATTATTGGGAAAGGCAAGAAAACATTTACCCACTGCTGTAAAGTGTTCTCAGAAGACGAGAAGAATCCCTATCCTTTAGCCTTTTAATTGATTTTAATTATTCAAAGCTCTTTCTCTCCTTGCTCAAATACCAGTATGATACAATATTGTTGCAAGTATCTCAGTGCATTTTGAGGTACTTAAATATGAATAGCAGGGAAGCTGGTGCTTGCTTTCCCTCCACAAGCACACAGGAAAACCTTGCTTTGCAAGGCAGACCCCACTGCACAACAGCCAGATTATTCTAACAGCTCTCTTAATTTCATGGGTTGTTTAAGTGGATTCCCCACAATCCTCTAAAAATGTTATGAGAGATGACTCTAATAAGGCAGAAGCCACTACAGCATTTAAGGGGAATTTAATCTTATTCTACTACCACATAAAAAGCAGAGAAGTGCTGACATTTCAGCCCACCACTGACCTACTTCACAACATTTCAAACTGTGCTTTTCCACTATACAGCTGTGTATTCCACTTATATACACGTGTATATTCCAGCAAAACCCTTGCTGTCCCCTGTGGTCACCTTCCTCCTGCTTGGAAAAGGCAGACGCAGGGAATGGTCTGATAACAGTCTTCTCATGCAGATAACGACTCCAGTTTAAGAAGCTGGAGACCTGACAGTGGTATTGCAGCAGTGCATGGGCAGCATGCTGCATTGCTCTCGATGCAATCTAAACAGCCATGAACATGTAAGAAGTGCATGCTAGCACAGGAGGCAGCAATGCTCGAGCATGCACAGGGTTATTGCTGTGATTCATTGCTAGAGAGGCATGGCTATCCAGTCCACCGCAGGTATGACACTGGAAAAAGCATGCTGAATCCATGCTGTTGCTCCTCTCAGCCTTTCTGGTTTCAGCTATGCTGTAAGAAACCCTCCATGGGAACCTGTCCCAGTACCGCAGTGCACCAGGACACTTAGAATTCTCACTGACTGGTCTGTAATACCATGAGCACAAAGGTGAATGACAGAGGATCGCCAAACCCAAGGACTTGGCAGCTAAAGGACGCTCCTGGTACGTTTATGCTTACTCACAAGTTTACTGGAACTGTTTACAACGGAGGGAGGCCGTACTCATCCCAAGGAGCAAAACCTGCAGTGGAAGTAGCTTGGTTGGAAGTAAAGGGCTGCCCAGGCACATGGCTTGGGGTGCTGGGGGCTCCCTCAACACAGCTCCTCTGCATTTCCTTCTCCCTTTCATAAGGTTGAGCAGTCTCTACACACAGGCTGGTTTTCTACAAGGGACTTTTGCCTCCACAGCCTTCCATGCAGTGCTTCCACTGCTCCTGTGGCTACACCACTGCTCTGAGCCACACAGCCCCCGGGGCAAGGCACAGGGAGCCTGAGGCATTGGAGGGCCTTCCTGGGTTCACTCTTCCCACTGCTTCTCCCACTCCCTGTTGCACAAAGCAGCCCTCCTCTTTCTTGAGGCATAGACCTGCCATTATGCTTCCCGGGAGTTGGCTTCCTGCGGCAGCCTTCATCCCTATGATTGAGTTGACTTACTTAACCCTATTCTTACTCCTCCCTCTGATAATATTATCCTATCTATTGCACATCCCAGGAGTAAAGTTACAAAGGTAGTTACTTTTCCAGCCGTTCTCTGGATGCTTTTCCAATTCTGTCTTTCTGGGCAAGCCATATTTGAATGATAGCTCTCTAATGGTTAGTAGTGGGTTCAGTACTCAGCCAGAAGATGCATGTACAGAGGAGTTTCTGAGCTGTTAAAGATGAAGACCATGTTTCATAGAGGTTTGCATACTATCCATCAGAAAAGGTCTTGCTCTCATTTGCATTTATAGGCACTCCTGTAACACTGATGCCAAAAGGATTGCTTGTACCAGCGTTAGCTTTTGTTCTTTGTGCGGCAGTGATGCTACTGGGTGGGATGGTGACACGGGTGTTTGGGAATGCCCCGAATGCACGACAAGGAGAAGGGGGTATGACCCCTTAGTTTGTCCTGCTTCATCTGAACAAACAAACAGTTGTAAAATAGTTCCAGTGTAAAAGGGGAAACAGATAAATCCAAACTAGGATCCGCAGATTTGAGTCTTGGCTCAGATGATTTTCCTTTCATCCTTATGCAAATCAGAAAATTCCTGCTTATTTCATCATGAAGTGGGAGGCAGGGTAAGGCTTACGTAGCCTACAGTACCTCCCAGGAGTATTAGTAAGGTTAATTAGTTAATGTTTCCAACGTGTTATTATACAAGTGCCAACTAAAACTAGTAAGAAGAGGAAAAAATGACATGACAAAGAAAATAAACAAACATAAAGCCAAATTAAACATAGTTAAGGGAGGTAACTCTATGATATTAAAGGTGATATGGTAGAATAAAAATAGAGATTGATGTAATGTATATGATCTACAGAATGCTGAATGCAAAACTGTTTGTTGGTTGCATTGTATGACCAGACAGACTGATTCTAGAAAGCAACTTTTATTCACGTTTTAGGCTTCTGTGGCAGTGATTTATTTTAATGATAAGCAATACTTCACTTTGCATTTGTGATTTCAAGACCTCTATAAGTTTATGTAAATTCTAGCTGCTGGGGCACTAGATAAAATCATGGCTTTTACTTACTTTCATAGTGTCACATAAATGTGAAAAACTGAGGAGTTGCTCCAGGCCAGCATGCTACGTTTTGACATTGTGAGAATCTCTGTATCCTGCGTACCCTGCTCTGATCAGGGAACATCTGTACTAACATGTACTAAGAAAGAAACAGAAAGCAAAGGACAAAGCAGCTCGCATTATCAAGAAGCCAGAAGTGGTGATCCTGTGTTATTTCACTCTTCCATGAGGAAAAGAGAAGGGAAAAAAAAAAATAAGGAGTAGGCATTTCAGGTGTATGAAATATTCTTGGTGGGGTCCAAATAAGATCAGAACATTATTTTGTGATCATATCACTTGGCAAATTCAGAATCGATCCTCTCTCCATGCAATCTTCAGGCCGAAAGGGGGCTAGTTTAGAGTGAAATTGCATGGTGGAAACATGCCTTGCTCTGCGCTTTTGCCTGGTTCTGTAATCAAATTTCACAGTAATAAAAACTGTAAGTCAAGAAATTGAGGAAATATCATGAAAAAGAAACCCTGAAATAAATATGCGTTGAATAAATCCATCCACATTAACTCGGAACAAACAGGAATAGTGGCTAGCACAGCACGTCTGCTTTCTCAGCTGATCACTGAATCACAGTCTGACTCTGAGCACATCACTTGAATCTTGCTTAGCTTTGGTTTTTTCCTTTGGGAAGGGGACAGAACCAAGGACATGTGTGCCAGGCTTGCTCTAAGCAGAGCCACTGTAGGTCCTGGCCCATTGCAGCTGCAAAGGACAGCCAGAGCCCTGCTGTCCACAGCTCCATGCCCATGGGATGAGGGAGAGGGTTGTGCGTTCAGGAGGAAGCTCTTCCGGGACACCCAAGGCAGCACCACATTTCAGCTGACTGATCTTCAGGAGTGGTGACAAAGGATTGCTAGTGAGGGCAACACCCGTTTGCACCCTGGGGTGCCTCTGGGCGCTTGGAACCTCTTGTACCTTTGCTTCTGTCATTGCATGTTTTTCCTAACAAGCCCCAGGCCAGTTCTGCACGTGCACGAGGAGCTCGGAAGGCTTTACATGGGAGGAGCTCGGTCTGTTTCTACTCTTACCATGATTGTAAGTGACTGCTTTTGGCTTTAAAAACGTATTTGCACTGCACAATGTGGGACAGTGTTTCCTTCAAGGCTGAGTTGCATGCTGAAGTCTACACTGGTACCAGTGCCACTGCGGAGTTGAAACCATTGAGGCCCACCTGGGTTCCATTCAACGTCCTTGTAAACTCCAAGGAATGTGCCACGCTGTGTTAGTCACACTGAGCTTTGCCCTCACAAACCCCACAAAACTGGTCAAGGACATTGGGGTACTTCTGTGCTTGCAGCGGTTTCTCCCCTTAAAGATGAACCTGACAGCCATGTGTGAGTCTCTCTGCTTTCCTCAGGGCTAGGGGATAAGTATCGCTGATCATCAGTGTGATGTGTGTGCCATGCAAATTAAAAATTAGTATGACATCAAAATGAAGCCTCCGGACCCAGACGAGGCCCTACGAGTCTTTCTGGTACTTCAGGGAATCCTTTGGACAACCCTGCTCTGACTTACTGCACATGCATCGAAATCCAGTGTCCCCAAGTACACAATGTCCATTTTTGCCCAAAGGAACATTTCCTTTAGTTGATCAGCGTTGCCTGAAAGTGATGTTTATACACACATATACCCCCTTCCACACTGTACTTCTTTTTCCTCCTCCATCCCATGAGCTTGCAGTGCATTACACTGCATGTACATCACGCTGAAGTCCAAGTACCATAAAAGCCAAGCTTGATTAACCTGGGCAGTCCTGTAGATGCCACTCTGAGGGCCTCAATATGATACAAGCCAAGGAAAGTGCAGGACAGATTAAAGGAGACTCTACTGAGTTCACTTGGGTTAGACACACTTCTGAACTTGGCTCATCTTCTGTCTCTGACATACCAATGCCTACACATATTGCATACCTGGTAGCAACACTCAAAGTACCCTGCAAAGGAGGAGAGAGGAAGGGGAAAGGAAATCTGATTATGAAACTCAGAGTAGATCTGATCATGTCAAATTCCTTTGGAGGAAAAGACAGAGAGAAAAATTACCAGCACGCGGTGCTTGAAGTCAATAAATGAAATATACCCAGTTCAGCAGAGGCATCAGGGAAATCAGTCTTGATTTGTCTTTGATAGGCTGACAAAATCTCTGTTAAAGTTGTTTTAATGCTTCTGTAACTAGGCTTCCAAATACATTGAACCCCGGCCAGATCTCAGCTTAAAAGGACCAGCCCTCTGTGTCAATCAAATTTGTAGCTGGTGAGAAAAATGAACCTTTTTGTGCCCCTTGTTCTCAAGTTGGGCAAAGAGCCCAAAAGTGTCTGAGGTTTTACTTTGCCAAGCTTCTGAAGGAAAATTTACTTACAGGAATGAAAATGCCCCATGGCTGGCTGCAAGCCACATCGGGACAAAAACTGCCCCTAGATGTTTGTATGAGGCATCTGTTGAACTCCACAGTGGTACCATGTAGGTAAGCTGAGGGCTGAATTTACCTTGTTGATAATGGCATTAGGCATTGTGAAATGAAGGTGTGTTCTGCTCTCTGAGAGTCGGCAATGTGAATGAATTAATTTACTACTTAATTAATATACAAAGCCTCAGCCTGCTGTTGGCAAAGACACATTGCTCTGAGGGTCACTGGGTATTTCTTCTTTTCTTCACCCTGCTTGTGTCAGGGGCAGGGATCACGTTAGGTGCTGAGTCATGGTGCTGTAATGGGAACTGCTGGGAGCTGAGCTCTTTGGAAAAGAGCTGTTCTTGTCCTCTCCATCCGGGAACACAGAAGATAAAGGTCAGAACTCCATCCAATGTGAGGGATTGCAGAAACTTTCCTCCCTCTTTTTAATCCTGCTGTGATACCCAGCCAGCCACTGCACCCTCATGTGCACCTGTTTTATGGTTGAGAAACAAGATTATTTACACTAAAAAAGGTTAAATACATTAAAACTCAGTGTCATAACTGAAAACAAGAGCTGAAAGTCTTAACTACAATGGTATTATGTGAATCTGTGTCTGAATTTTCCCCAAGTCTGGATAGCTTTTAGAAGGGGTTTAGATTTACAGTAAAGCAGAATCCTGACTTCTTGCTGGTTCAACATAGCTGATATTTCTGCCTCAATAAAAGTGAAATTCATGCTTGAACTTCCCAGAATTGCTTGAAGTTCTGAACGGACTAAAACTGAATAGGAAATGTCAGAAGAGAAGGCAGTCATACAGCTCTCAAATTCAGCCCAAGCATCAGTTTGGGGCTCATCTTCCCTCTCTTCACAAATGAGTACACCCCAGCTCTCACAGCTTCCACGAAAGCCCAGACTTTTCAGCCTGTTTCTGCAGAAATTGCACGAAACAGGTAAAAACTGAGCTCTGGTGCACTTGAAAGGTTTAGTGAATCTCTGTTAAATTGCACATTCATTAATCAAAGATGAAACCTGGCAGGGTAGCGCCGGTTGATTACTCAGTGTGTGCACTGCACCCAGTCCAAAACTCACTGAATCCCCTGGGAATCATTCCATGCATTCCTGTAGACTTCAGACAAATGCTTGAATGAGAACTATTCCAGGATCTTTCTCCACACATGATACAGATGAGGGCACTAAGGAGAGGAGGCAGTTGTTTACATGGAATACTGCATCTGAGAGCAAGAGGAAGACACGATTACAGAAAAAGAAAGGCACCAAGCGTTTTGCAAATCTGATTCTCTATCAGAAAAGCAATTTCACAACTATGTAAATACACTGTTATTCTGTGCAAAGTTTTTTCTAAAGCTCTCTCTCTAATTGCACAAGAGGCTCCTTTGCTGTAATGAAAAACATCTGCCATTATTTACCAGCAAACTCCAGCACGCGTTTGCACTGTGCTCTCTCTTACAAATGACGGGGAATATGGAGTGGAGGAGTTTGGCTTGTTGATTGCATAAGGAATTTCCACAGGGCAAATAGGGTGGGGGGAGCTCAGGGAGAGCTCTGATCCATTATACACTCTGCTCAAGGCCTGGTACCTCTGTCAGAGCCATGCGTGATCAAGCGCATGACAAAGCCTCCCCACCTTTCAAAATTTATCTCCATGGACTTTCTCCATTCCACATACAAAAGGAAGATAATCCCCTTTTGTAGTAAATCTTCAGATGAAACAGAGTCCACTGTCCTTTTAGAAGGATACTGCATTTCACGGAATATTAAAGCTGAATCTGATTAGAGGCTCAGCAAGAAAAACAGAGAGCCACAGACACAGGTGGACCCTAAACTGGCTGGAGGTAACTGGTACCTTTGTCTTGACTTCAGTGAGCTCTGGACAAGACCTAAGGTTGACAGGGGCTTGTATATTTGAATTTTGAAACATCTTTGGCATTAAAACTTGGGATGAATGAAAGATTGCTTAACACTGCGTGGCTATAAGGAAAATGAGTGAACTGAAAACAATTCCTCCACAAAACAGAAATAACTGACAGTTAATGAAGTGTTTCTACTGAGTGAAAATACTAATTATATGAAAGCTATGCAAGCTGATACAACTGAAGTGCCTTTCTGCCCTTGTTACTTGTCTCCTCACTTTGACAGCAGTTATCACTTAAAAGGATGTGCTCCAAGTCACAGCTGCTATCAGCAGGACACTTTTTAGTCATACCTGCTTGACAGGCCTCCAAAAATGTAAGGGATTTAGTATGAGGCTGGTGATCTGAGTTTTTTATATTTAATCATATTATTTTTCTGTATCAGAACACTACCTTCTGCATTTCAAATCGGGGCAAAAATATATTTCTACCATACAGAAATGAAAATAATCTTGGTAATCAGAAGTTCGTCAAAGGGGAGATGCTGGCTGTTAATTTAACTTGCCTTCCACCAGTGAAACACCACAGAGATTGTGCTTTAGAGCTGCACTACTCTAGATGTGCCACTGATGGAACTGGCTGCGTGGAGCTGAGCTGTGGTCCTGCAACATGTCCCTGCTGCTCCCTCCCGGTCCCTTCCTGACCTGCAGGAAGGTGTGGATTTGTTTTGCGGTGGCTGGGGGACAACAGGGACCATTTTAGCTGAAAGCTTCTCATCAGTTTCTGGGGGAAAGGTGCAGAGAAGAGAGCCAGAGTATGAAGGATTTGGGGGGATGGTGAGGATTGGCATAAGCATTCCTAGTATGTCCACAAAGAAGAGAGAGGAGATGCAAGTGGAAGAAACGGGCAGCAATAAAACAGTTTTAAAATCTAAAACGAAGGGTTCCCCATGAAGAACCAGTGGCTTTTATTTTTAATAGGTTCTTAAAAACCAGCTACTTCAGAATCAGGAAAAACCTCAAATCCGCTCTGAACTCACTAGGCTACAAGGTACCACTGATTCATACCTTCAATTCACACTGGTGTCAAACCCTGTTTGTCAAACCACTACTATCAACACGCTTTCTCTGAGAGACAAATAAAAAAAGCCCAGTGAAATCTCCCAGTCTTCTGCCAGTCGGGGCTATTAGCAGCTTCGGAGCTAATGGTGGGTGAACCTCCTCAGGTCTGAGTTGTCAGTGGGAGTTACATGCCACGATCAAGGACACGGTGTGACCCAGATAAATTTAAGACACAAAGGTAGATCAAAATGTGGGTCAGGCAGCCGTTAGTGTTCCTTTAAAGATGATAGGGGAACGGTTCTTAACACTTCCGAGGAGTTTTGTTGATGTTCTTATGTTGGCTCTTTGTTTAAAAAAATAAATACATTTTTCATGCCTTCAAAATTCCAAGCTGCAGAAAATTTCCTCTTGTGATGAGAAGCATTCAAAACAAAAACATGTGGCCTGATTTGTCTTTTATAGAAATCAAAGGCTGTATTCTAAAGAGACTTCCTTTACCACACAAATGTAGCAGATGTTTTTTAAGATTATAGCTGCACAAGCAATCTATGGTTTGAATCTCAGAAGCATTTAAAGTTTTTTTTTAGAGGAAGAGTTTTTGTGTTATACTGTGATAAACTGCAAGTGAGTAGGAAAAGGATTGTCTGAGACAGGTAATTAAGGTGACAGTGTACAGTAAATTTGGCCAGCATTGTTTTCATTCAGGAAAATAAAGTTAAAAATGATCAGACTGTCTCAGTTGAATGCTTTGCTAGTGGGTTAATTAAAACACATTTTCAATGTCAAAGGTGAAGAGATTAGATCTATGGTAGAAGCAGCCCAACAGAACAATATAGCCCAAAGTGTGTATTTGATATGCGTTGTTAATACAATGTGATGTGTTTCCAGTATTGTTATCCCCAGTGAAGCCCTTGTGTGTGTGCTGGAGCAAGAGGTGCTAGAGCCAAGGGCTGGGCTGAAGCAAAGGCGCTGATCCCATGCAGGTGCATCAGGAGGTGCTATCAGTGGGTTTGGAATTGCTGGGACAAGCTTCAAGCAGAAGCGTCAGGTCTTAATCCTGCTTTCTTGCTGTAGTAATGTTCTTTCCTCTAACCCTGAAAGCTCACGCAACTCCTGACTGACTGGCTGAGTACCTCACGCAGCTTTGAACCCTGCTCACCTGTGGGTCACTGCTCTGACAGCCTTAAAAAAGTGCGCCTGAAATGGGAAGGGAGGATGTGAATATTTCTACAGCTTTCTTAATAGATCTAAAGAGTATTGGCCACTGTATGTTCCAGTGAGATCATTTGAGAAAAAGAAAATAATCATAACAAAAAAAGCAGGCAGGAAAGGATGAGGAGTGAAAAGACAGATTATGCAAGGGGAAAGCCCTAAGGGACTGGATGCATTTCAACATCCAGGACTCTCTGCAGTAATCAGCTGCATGGGCTGTTGTTGGGTGGTTACATTGAGGAAATTCAGCCAGGGAGAATGAACCCTGCTGTGCCCTTCATCGCATGTGCCCAGGACACAGGGACAGTCCTGGCTGTTTGCTTTAACCCCACCAGCAGCTACAGCCTTGATAGAAAAGTAACTGCTGGGTAACTAGCAGAGGAGGTGGAGGATGCTGGACTTCAAGTCACAATCAGATATCGCAGCTTCTGCTCTCTAATAAATGTGAGAGTATTGTGGGCAGGAAAAAGCACTCTGTTACTCCAGGATGGCTCCATCATCACAGTGATCTGTGGATTTTTGTGAACTATCAATCAGCCTGCTCTTTTCAGGAAACAGTGATGAATGGTGATGTGGGTTAGTCCTGCTTCTCTGACGAAACCAGGTGAGGAAGATACGGGCATTACCTTGCCCAGTGCTCAGTGCAGTGTGAGCCATCACCCCTGGGTGAGATGTCCTGAACCACGCCTGTGTACAGCCCGGGCTTGGGAAGCTCTTCCTGGTCTGTCCTTATCCTCCACAAAGGCATCCCCGTTTTTCATTTAACACGAGCTTTATTGAGAAATGTGTGAAGTAGCATTTCTGCCCTATTTTGGAAGATTTAATCACAATCTATTTACTGGACAAGATGAAAGCAGTGGGGGGAAGAGAGAGGTGGATGAGGGAAGGCAAGTGTTGTCTTTAACAAGACTTTTTGACAAGCCACTCGTGTTGTCTGGCGGAAGTGTAACTTTCGTGTTTTGCTTCCCTCAGTGTTGGGCAATCCACCCTGAACACACTGCAAACATGTTCTTGCCCTTGTTTGCACTCTCACTAGTTTTTCTGACCCTCGTGGTTATATATTAACAGTATCTTCTCTGCACAGATGGGACTTTCTGTTTGTTTGTTTGTTTCTCAGGCAGGATAACAGCAGAACAATCTGCAAACCAAGGGCAGGTTTCCTGGTGCAGGAGGTCAGACACAAGGAGGAAGGGAGAAGTGGAGACAGGGGCAGGGAAGCAAAGGGCACTGTCGCTTCCCTATTAGCTTCAGCACTTCTGACATTTGGTCCTCATCATGTACTGGGGAGTGGCTCCGTGACTACCCCATCTCCTCTCCTCAAAAATGAAGTTTTAACCCAGCTCTAAAAATATAGGGAACACATTTTGTTGAAATGAGGAAACTTCTAGTGCTGGAAATATATGTGAAAACACAAGATGGTTTTGCTGCACCAGAAAAAGCATTCGTAGGGAAACTTTTTGTGTGTGCTGATGCGCTGAGAGTGTGTGCTTCAGAACAGAAAGCTTGCGTTTAATTAACTTTTCTTTCTCAGCCAGGATGGAGGTTTTGTTACTTCTGAAATGTTCTCATTTATGAAATTGTCAAGCGATGGCAGACACCACCCAAGAAAAATTATTCATTACTCTAATGATTGCTCCATAGTACAAGTTGGCATGATTTTGGAAGCTTCAAGAGCAGTGCTGATTTTTAAAAGCACCAATCTTATAATTGCAATGCATCACTACTAGTGCATCATCTTCCACTACTAGATGCTTTTTCCTATAGACTGGAGAGAAGCACCATTATGACCATGAAATTTCTAGCTACTGGACAACATTGTACCAAATTCTGGCTTCCATTACACCAATTAGAATTATTTCACATTCCAGACTTGTCAGATTGTCTTCTATAGATACCACATACAGATGCAGACACATCCATATTTTCTACTGTTTGCAGGATGTAACATGATTTATTAACAAGACTGGACAAAGAGGATGGGGTTTCTAGTGTGCTTTTGAGCCGTTCTTGCTGTTCTCATTCATTTATATGAGGTCATAAGCTGTGGCCCTGAATTAAGACAAGACACGTAAAAATGAGCCTTAGTCCAATCCAAAGACCATCACACACCTTCATAGTGGATCATTGTTCACACACTGTTCAACTGTGGGAGGAAGGTTTGTCACGACTCTGGCAGGGCTGAACTGTCTACAGCTGACGGCTTGATAAAAGACATCTCCATTAACTCGGGCCAGCAAGAGTCCCTGCCCTGTTTAATTCAGGCTTCCTCACTCTTTAAATGAGACATTTACTGGAAGACTTTACAGCGCTGCTTGCAGGCTGCTGAGTGCAGAGAAACTGTTGAGGGGAAGAGTGAAAATGGAAATGTGAAAACAGGCAGAGTCGTCTCAGAAAGACAGTGTCGGTGGTGATCGGGGGGAGGTTAAGAGAACAAAGCAGAGTCCTTTGTGTCAGTTGTACTTTCCTTTGTAAATCTCTATAGACATGATCTCAGAATGTGTCCAAAGTAAATAGAAATTATCTAGTCAAGTAAATACTGAAATAAAGTAGGATTTAGGAAGTTAATATTACGGGCGTCAAAGATCTAGCTTCTTCCTTTCCCTGGTAAGTAAAAAGAGACTCAGGGTACTGATGATGAGCTTGAGAAATAGAGTTAGCAAGAGTGGAAACAACCTTGAGCCTGATGGATTCTTTAAAATAAACCTCAGTGTTACCAGAAAAGCTCAGTAAGAATTGCTAGAGATGGAAGAGTGATAGATTTCCTTGTGTAATTCCAGCCTTGTGCCCATAGCTTATCTCCAAGAATCAACGTTAAGGATGAGCAAGTAGAGCCAGGGTGTTTTCCACCTAAATTTGATTATGTGGTTGGGGTAGTTAAGGTGTGCACTGGCAGTTCTAGCTTCCTATTGCGGTTTGTAGAGACCAGCCTTAGCAAGTGCAATCCACCTGGGATTGCTTATTTTTCTCCATTGACCAGAGAAAGGGTCTAGACTAACCATGTCACTAAACCAGATGTAATGATCAGCAACAGCCCAAACCTCCATCAGTAACTGTGAAACTTTTGCTGGAAAAATATTAAAGAAAAATCATTACAAATTCTGCTCGTATTCTCAGCTACTTCTATTGGTTTCCCAGGAATACTGTAGCAAATTATTTTAATGAGGGGGAAGTCACGGGAACATCTGGGGTTTTTATTGAAAGCAGGAGAATTCTATATGGCTTAAAAGAAACACTGAATAATTTTCTAGGAGATAACAGTTTGCCAAATGTACTTATACATTCAAGCATGGGGGAAAGAATTGCCTGAAACCTCTGGCCTGTGCCATTCAAGGAGGTGGAGTGAGTGAACTATTATCTCTTCTGGACTGAAAGTCTATTAACTGAAACTGAATTCTGGATTCTTACCTACAAATACAATAATTCAGAAATCTAAAACTCTTTCTAATCAATAAGCTAAAAAAATCACTATGTCATCAACCAAGTCTAGTCAAAATAACATAGATTACAAATAATCGCTATGAATCATTCAAGAAATTTCTATTTACAAAAAGCATCTATAACAAATGATTTGAGCTGCATCATAATCTGTGGACAATTTATGAAACAAATAAAGCAGTAAAATTCATCGATCAATTGTCAAAGCTCATCGAGAAGCTCCAAAATTGAGAACCATCTCAAACGCACGGCAGCGAACAGAGGTCAATAATGTTTTCTGGCCACTACTGACCAGAGCAGGTTAAAAGCAACTTTCCAGCTGAAGAAAGCCTGACCTTTACTGCAGGACTGATTGCCTTATAAAGAGGACTCTGGAAAAGCCTTGCTTCACGGCTCTCCTGGGGCTGTATTTGGGTCGGGCCTTGAGCAAGTGAAGGGCAATGGCTCCATTCTGGCTGTGCAGTCAGCTCTGCTATGTAACAGTGAACCTGTACAGAAACAAAAGAGGATAATTGATTATCAGGCACTGTTTAAAAAGCCTTGTGTTCCTCGTGTGGGAGGGGTTTTGAGGGGCAGCAAGGCAACAACTGGCTTCTGCTTGAGTATGCATGCTGAGGACATCGTACAACGAGTCTACACATTGCTCCTCAATTAATTTTCCATTTACATCCTCCTGTACCTGACACATTCTGTTTACACTGAGAATTAATATTTGCAAGACTAATGGAACCATCTTGGGCATCAAGGAGGAGAAAAAGAAGATGAAAAAGAGGGAAGAGAGACCCCAGGGAAGGGAGAAAAAGAGATAAAGAGAGAAAGTGTGTAGTCCTTGAACAACTTGCTTTCTTAGTAAAAGCAAGTGTTGTGTTCAGCAGCCATTTCAATTAATTTGGCGACAGTGAGTTGGGTGGGTGACTACATATGGTTTATCTATAGAATTAGATGATCCCTTCTGAGTTATGTAAAAAGAATAAAGCACTTTGGCAAATTAAAAAGAAAAAAAATCATATTTTACTAAAACCCTGCTAAACCGTCAGACCCTCTTCTTTCTGCAGTTCCTCTGGCACTGCTTCCTTGGCAGAGTGTTTGAGCCTGATACTGCAAGAAGAGACATTAGTTGACAGCTGAGGGTCTTGCTTTCCCCGTCTTTGCTATGCTCAGCTTTTGCACTATTCAGACCTAACTGATATGTGCCCAGGGTCAGTATGGGGAGCTTAATTTTGCGTATGCATCACCTTTTACTGTACATGATAGAGGCTAATTCTGGTCCCTGTCATGTACAACGTTTGCCTCAAATTGATGTCATTCTGCAAAGAAAACTGCCTGGGCACTAAGTTCAAGGCATTTTGGTTCTGCCTCATCATGTAAATAAATTACACCCAGGAATAAGCACCAAAGGCAGCTGGTGGACAGTGGCCAGCATCTATGCTAAATGCACTAGGGTAAATGCGTCTATGCATCTATCCTCCAAAAAAGTGGGAGTTGCACAGGCACTGCCTCTGGGACCGGTTCCTGGCCATGCTGTGCCCACAAACCATTCAGGGGGAGAAGGAGCTGGAATGGTCCAAATTCATGCCAGAGAACAGCTTAGCAGTTGACTGTATAAACAGTTTTGTTCTAGTCCTGGGAAGGCTTCCAGACACTTTTGAATTTGCTAATTTAAATGTAGCCTTGAAGTCCCAATGTTTGCAATGCCACTCCAACATTTCCCTTGTGAGCAAAGAGAGAGGTCACGTGGGCAAGATCATAACCACATCACTTTAATAAACCAGACAGTAGAAAGCAACTAATTATAAAAAGGCAAAACTTACTTAACAGGATGGGAACTGGAACCCTTTTATAGAGTAGGTTTACATTTTCTGCATAGCAATGTAGCTTGTTCTTACTGGAGAGGGTTACAGCCTTTCCTAGTCAGGAGTGTTAGTAGAAAGCACATGTTGATCTCTGAAGTGTTACCTGAAATCATGCTGTTATACACTATTTTAATAAACATGGGTTCTGAGATGCATGACAGGACATGAAAAAGGAAATAATTCAGAATAAAACAAGCCCTCCGGAGCTCCTGGGGTTGAGGCAGATGTTTAGTTAAGGTGCTAGGAAATCCAAAGGAAGAAGCACGACAGAATGGTGAAAAGGAGAAAAAATCTCAATAAGAAAAAAATCAAGCAAGCCTGGAATTTGACTCAGGACCTGATTTTTGTGATTCCCTAAAGTTCAGCTTCCAATTTGCTGGTTACTTTTCTGATGCAGCAAATGTCTGCACTTTCTGTTTCGGTCTGAAGAGTCCAGATGACAATGGCAGCATTGGTCACTTTGGTAGAGGTTTTTACAGGCATCTTCAATTTTTGCAAACAGGTCTGGATGCAAATATTTGTAGTCTGTAGAAGTAGTTTGGCAACCTGATTTATAAACGTTAATGGATAATTGTTAGCAATTAAATGCTTGATTACCCAACTGGGCCTCCAGATCAGGTTGCTAGATTTCCATCTGCTAATAGCTGTGTGCACAGGGGATCACGGGACTAAAACTGGGAGTGAAGACATGAGTTTACAAGATGCAAAACTGCACATGCAAACATGAAACTCAATCTGTTGATAAGCTAGAAAACATGAGGTTTCAGCTATCATCTGCCCTGTTTTCAATTCTTTGCATTCAAGACTGCAGTGTAAACATCTTTCAGATTTAACTATCATCCATTATATTAAAGATCAATGAATAAGAGTAGTGTGTAATTTGAATTCCCTCTCTGTCTTTATGGGCTCCATGTAGGCCCCTTCTGTTCTTTAGTCCTACATAACCTTCCCACATCTAAACTTGCATATCATGCAAAGATAAGGCCCTCTTCTGGATCTAGCTTAACTCCTCCAGTAGATGAACCTCTGCATCCATGGGGACTGGTGGAGCTAGCTCTGGGAGTCAAGGAGGACACCAACCCTACCCAGGGTTCACAGCACTGCAGTGAAGGTCACAAAGCAGTGCGCAGCAGTGTTCTGTTCAGTGGCTGAATCTGTAACTCTCCATACATGGTGATGGAAGACCATTTGTTTCCTTCACAGGGGCAGTTAGCCCCTGTACCATGACTACAACTAAAAAGACCTGGTGGAGCTGGCAGGGATAAAAGCCTAATTATCCCCAATTCTCTTGTTGCCCTCAGCTCACAGGTAGTTCTTGCCCATCCTGGGAAACCTGTACAGCAGATAAAGAGCCCAGAATTAAACCAGTTTTAAATGCATTTAAGGAGATTTCTGTTTGTCTACAGATGTGGATATTATGCGATGATTTCTGGGTCTGTCACCAAAGATTTGGCCCATGTCAAGGGTTTAAGTAATTGTCCTGCACAGCCATGACTTCACAGTGTACCATTTTTTCACAAACTTGGCTCATTTTGTGTGTGTTTTCCCTCTGTCTCAGCTGAGTTTCCCTCACTGACAGCTGTCAGCAAAAATACAGAGCAAGAGATACTAATAGCACACTCTACTATTGGGCAGTGCCTATTAATATTTGCATTTAATTGCCCTGGATGCAGTGAGATCCCATAGGAAATAGATGACTCCTTGAGGAGGCAGAAGCTCTCTAATATGCCCATCCTAAAAGGGAGATCTTGTTAGATGCTGGGAAGATTCTTGAAGTCTGAAGGAAATCAAGATTCCCATCCTTGGCAGCATGGGAGCAGCACAACTACTCTACATCAATAAGTAATCTTATCATGAGAAGCAAAGGTTAATGACTAATCTGTTTACCTGAGCTTCATTAATCAAAGATTTACTACAAGTCAGAATCCTATTGCTGCTCAGGCACAGACAGCTTTGCTTCCAGGTTAAAGAAGACAACTACGCAAACTGCACAGAACATGTAACTCAACACAGAGCAATTTTCCCAGTGTGTGAATGACAAAGGGGAGCATCAAAGAGAAAAGGCTCTAATCAGAAGGGATTATATCTGGGCTGCGTGGAGTAGAGGGAAAGCCTCAGTCTCCAGTGATGTGAAGAAGAGTTCAACTATGCCTAGCAGCAATATCATCAACCATCTGAAATGATTACAGGGTATTTTTATGTCGTGAAATACTATCTTGTTCTCCGTGACAACTGACACCTCAATAATAGACCTGTAAAGATTTAAAAGTTGCCAGAAGACAGCCAAAAACATTAGGCTAAATATCCAGCACAGAGATCTGGGAAATATGGTTTAGATCACAGGGACAGAACCACTGGAGAATTGCCCTGCCTACCCTTTCGTTAGGAACTGGTATGAGGCAGCTCCTAAGCTGTAAAATATAGCTACTTAATGGGGTTATTTAGATCTTTATGTGTGTTGTGATAATTAATGTCCACATTATGGTTCTAATTATTATCCCGAGGTTAAAGGCACTGAAGGAAAAATGAATAGCATCTTAGGCTCCTGGTGTTGATTATTCTTTGTTTGTCTAATCCAGTAGTTCTCTCTCTCCAGCACTGCCAGAAGAACAGTCCAGTTTTCTTAGGGAAAGCACTGGAGGCATAAAACTTTCTGATAAGCCCAGTTCTCCAACTTGGAGACTACTGACAGCTGGGTCACTGACCAGTGTTAGCTCCAGGAACTGAAAATGTGGACCTGAACAGAGCAAACCAGATCCAAACAATTCTTTCCTATGCAAAGCTGATTCATTGAATTCACGGGACAGTAAGGCTGCTTTACCTGGGATTGTCACGGTGCCAGCTGATGTTACATCATGTATGTGTAAACATAGACACAGGTTAAAAAAAATAAGGAAAATACTTTCCCCAGCTAGATAGTGCAAGGCTCTGTGGTGGCCTGACATCCCTTATCTTGGTCTCCTGTCAAGTCTCATGATTCCACCATTGTTTGCAACAAGGAAAGAGAACCGCACTAAGTAGAGAGTGAGTTAGTTCAAAGCTCAGGCTTTGCAGTTATCGTTCCAATCATAGTGGAGAGACGACGTTGCCAGTGCTGCACTGGGACCTGCAGGTACTGCGGTCAGTTAGAGCAGTCAGCTACAAGGTGCTGTGGAGATGCAAAGCTACAAAGGGGCTGTGGGGAGTGAAAATGAGAGTCAGAAGAATCAAAGGCCAGACCTATTCCAGGATATTGCTGCAAAGCCATTTACTTTACTGGAATGCATTTTTTTCATGCCATGTGTTATGAAGTAATTAATTCAGGGCCAGATTATGATTTCCTTTTCATTACCTTACTTCCTCTATTCAAATACGAGGCTTAGAAACTCTTTTGGTCTGTGTCTGCTGTCCGTCTGCCTTACCCATATGTCTGGAGGCTCAGGAGAGGGATGTGCTGGGAGATTTCCCAACTAAGAGTCCCAACCTCAGCTGGGACCTGCACCGACAGTCAATCAGCATGGAAAGAGGAAGTGCATATGTGCTGCATTTAACATTTTAAAAGTATCTAAAACATTTCTTAAGGTTCTGAACTTCCCTTTCTTCTCCACCACACAGCAGCCCGCAGACCTGGGAAGGGCTGTTGTTATCAAGTGCAGCACTTCATTTTCTTCAGTGTTTTTCAACCACCAGCACTGATGTCTTCCTATCACACAAAACCTGAGAGAAAACCGTTGGTTTTCAGAGGAAGACATCAGCCAGGTGCTCTTGCTGCTTGATCTGTGCACCAGGCATGGATGTCATTATCAACATGTGGCAAACCTGACATCATTTTTTGGCATAGCTCAAGT
>NW_009927686.1:198948-230227 GCF_000696875.1 Nestor notabilis | reverse complement strand
CCCTGGAGAGAATCATCAGTTTCACGTGAAGCTGATTTTCACGTGCATCGAAGAGAAGCTGTGGAACTGCACACACTGGAAACACCCTGGAAAGTGGCAGAAGGTGTATATATAACCACAGATACACCTTTACACAAGAAGTTATTTTCAAAGACACAATTTCCCATTTTAACATTGAAACACTTTGCATTACTTTAATGCTCTTTCTCCTCTCCATATATATTTAATGTACAGGTCAAAAAAGGCATGCAACTACCCCTGCCAAAAACAGGCTAATAAAAGTGGGGAAATATAATTAGATGAGCAATTGGAATTTATTTTTGTGTGACTGAATCTGAATAAGAGAAACACAAGGGTTGTTTTACCTGGGAATGTGTCCTGGGTTGCTAATGGAGTACCTCCAGAAAAGGAAACCACGTTTTTCTTAGTGAGGAAAAAAAAGATGGCATGGTCTCCTGTGCAAGAATCAGGGCTTTCTTTTATGAAGATAGAGTGGGATCTGCATGGGGGAAAGACTTAAAGAGCTGCTTTGGAGGTGGCTGGCTGAGATTCTGTTGTATTGATCATTTAACACCACTTGGCCTTAATTAAATGCTACCGAATTAAATTCTTCACAGAAGTTTCTTTTTTCTTTGTGATTTAAATCAAAAGGAATAAATATATATGTATCTTCTTCCCCAGAGACAGTTACAGTATGCCTGGCAATAGGAATTAATGAAAGATGCTGCAATCCTTGAAATCAATGTAGTTACATTGATTTATACTGGTGTAGGAACTGACCTTTGAGTTCAAAACAAATCTAATGATGTTAGTAGAAAAAAAAGCCCTAATAAATATACATAAGACAAAATTATCAGAAGTGTCTACGTGAATTAGCATAAAATCAGACTCCAGATTTTTTTTCCTATTATTTTCTACAAAATCTCAAAAAGAAGTGTTTATTCTTCATCAGGTGAGAGACACCCAGAGGGGACAACTAACATAGCTAAAACCCCAGCAGCTGGGGCAACTGTGTAAGAAGGAAATGAGAAAATAGTCAAGCTTTTACCCAGTCCAGTGTGGAACCAGCCTCTCTATATTCCCATGTAATTCACAGTAATTATTTGTACAGAATGAAACTTCTCCAAGGGGAAGAGCTGCACCCAGCCATCCTCCGGCACAGCCGGGAGCCCAGTGAGGATATTCAGGAGCAGCAGGCTCCCAGGGGCTGATTATCTTCTGCATTCAGGGTATTTCTTACACGGTTTCTGATAACTCTCGGAGACTCGTAGGGAATTCAGAGAAGGGGAGCAATGTCTTGTTCCATGTTGTTCATTGCATGGCTGCAATCAGCGGTATTATATCTGAGAAGTGGCTGGTGAGCACCTGCTAAAGGAACAGTGGAATGATACGGCCATAGTGTTTTCTTAAAGTCTCTGCTGAGGGGCTTTTTTAAGTGCTTTTTTTCACTGTCTGCTTGCAAGGTACTTCCTGTCAAAGTGCCCAGGAATAGGACTTGGTACCAGGTTTTGTAGCTGTTGAGAGCCTGGCTGTGGGTGTTCAGTCTCCTACCACTACCCGTGTATTCACTTCATTCCAGTCCCAGAAATGGGAATTATATACAGCAAAATCAACTTGACTGCTACCAGGCTTTGACTTCTTTTATATATTAAAAATACTTCCCATAGCTACTTCTCCATTCCATGATATTCAGGGAATCAGCCAAAGAATCAGCCAAGAATGCACTGATAATGCAATTACTGCTAGATTGATGTTTTTAAATGTACTGTTGTTGACAAAAAGCCCTCAGAAACCTGAAATGTTAATCTGTTTTTCTTTTGCAAACTGAGTACTGCCTGCTGTGTACATCCTTTTATTACTGTAGGGCTGCTCATAAGCTCCAGGCTGCTGGCATTTATTTATGAAAAAAGAAAAAGTATTAAAAAGCACCACTGAAACATTTTTCAGTTGGATTCCCAAATGGAATAATTGGCAGATAGAGGGAGGAAAAAAAAATCCCAAATTTTGGTTGAAGAGTATTGACAGAGGAGAACAGAAGGAGCAGTGTCTGTATCCCCAGGGACGCAGAGCCAATGAAACAATGCTGACTTTCACAACTAGTTGTCTAGACAATCAAGAGGCTTTTTACAGATTGATGCTTATGTTTAATAAAGAGGCCAAATTGCTCAAGTCTGCGTGAAGCTGTAGGAAATAAAAAGCAAAATTCCACAGAGTGGTGCAAGAGCAGTATAATATAATTGCAGGGGTTTCGGAACACAATCTTTATGAAAATGGGCAGCTTTCCTAGCCAAAAGACACCTTCTGGTGTCATTTATCAACAGCTGCTTTAGAAAACCTGAGTTATGCCACAGAGATCATTCATAGGGAGCTTTGCTGTCACTAATGACTAGATTTTTTCCACTTGTTCATTTTGCTCCTTTGAAAACTGCACTAGAATTCATTTTCTAACTCTGAATGTGTGAGACTACATCGTGCTTTAGCATAAGCATTGTAGAAATTACTCTTTCTGTAAATATATCTGAGTAGCACCTGTAGTGGAAGTTCCCCCCGATAGCTCCACCACTGATATGGAGTGAGGAACCACCTCTAAGGGAAAAGTGAACTGAAATTTAAGTTGCAATCCCCATTACACCATTACATACAAAGAACTTCAATTCTTCAAAAACAAAAGGAGAAATAAATCAGCAGCAGTCACTTACTCATCCTGAGATTTAGGAGTGTTTATTACCTTGCTGAATTCAGTCTCTTTTCCTCTTTGGCTGGGAAAGCATGTATTTTCTTGAAGGACTGTCCTTTACTGGTGTGCCTCTTGAATTTCTTTTATTAGAGTATTCTTTTATCTAGAAAAAACTTTTTGTTTATTTGCCAAGAAGAGAAGAAAATATTGTCTTCATCATGTGGGTAACTGAGCTGCAGTTTTCCAGTTCCACCTGCCTTTTACAGGAAGAAACTATCCAAATCAGACATGGGACTTGAGTGCTGTCTAATGGAATACGTGGCATATGACAAGAGAAAGATTGCACTCAGTTAGTACTTACGTGGTTTTTAGTATTCTTGGAAAGGACATGCAACTACTGTGCTCTTTCTTCAAGTCCACAGACCAAGGTTTGAAATAACCCAGTCTGTGCTGGAGTCATAGTACAGCTAGTATGAGCTGAGTGTATGGTGTTACACCATACAAGTGCCCTGGGATAGCTGTATTTTTACAATTCCTTCAAACAAATCACAGACAAGACAAACATAAAGAATAGCTCAAAAGCACATCCCTGTATCCATAAAACTCCATTTGGGCAGGGACAAATATGTGCGTGGTTTGAAGGGAGGATATTTCATGTCTTTTGTAGTTTAGAGGCATGTGTTTTATTTTATTTATTTATGTCAGTAATTCCTCTGGGTCACTCAGATTTTGAAATTTAAGGCCAAGGTCAGTGGCTACAATAGCAGTTGTTGGAGTCTTTGTAGGCAGGAGGTGGAAGGAATGAGTTTCACTCCCTGATGATGCCTGTAGGATTCGGGAACAGCCAAGCCACCCAGACTTGCCGACCTCATGGTGCAGGTTGGGGACCGACCACGAGGACTCTTGTCAAAATGGAAGCACCGAAGGTTCCTAAAAACAGATGCTTTTACTTTTTTTCTCTCACTGTAAATGCTGAATGCAGAGTTTGCTGCCAGGCTGCACACAAAACCCTCCCAGGTCTGCTGGACTGACAGCTTGCTTATGTAGGCTCTGGGGTTACGGTTGTACTGCAGAGAGAATAACACTGAAATGAGCATAGAGCATGTTACAGGTAAAATACCAGTGAATCTGTGATTTCTGGTTTGAATAATCTCCCTATAATTTGAATATTTCTTCCACTCTGATTTTTACTGTTCTGAATTATTCTTTTCCCTTATTCTCCTTATGGCTTCATAATTTGGCAAGTCCTATTTACTGATTAGCCTTTGTCTCCTTCTGAAAAGGAAGGCCGGGGACTTTCTGTCTTCATTTAGGTCAGCTGGATCACTATAAACATAGCCTGAAAGCATGGGATGAAATCTGCACACCCAGCCCCACGAGTGCACTTCTGTGGAGCTGGCTGCGTGCAGGAACAAAGACAAAACCTATGTCCAGATGTCTGTAGAATCCAGACTCTGCTTTCCAAATGTTACTCAGTAGCTGACACCCTTCGCCAAGCAAAAGAAACCCTTCTGATAGTATCCTGAACATTTAAAAAGCAGTAATAAATAGATGGTAGCCTTAGAGGCGTGATTTATTTGTTTTATGAATCACAGAAGAGTCCATAACTCATAAAAGATTAAGGCTGAAGCAAGTGGAGATTAATGTCTTATTTCATGAAGCACCATCATTAACCGGTCGACATGACAGTAGTTTAATGGTAGTGACAGAAAGAATTGTCTTTTAACATTTTTTAAATATTCTGCATTTTGCTTTGTCTTTGCCAGGAGGATTTCTCCAACACCTGAGGGATTTTGAAGGGAAGAAATCCCCTCTCAGGCCTAACTTTCATCATAGACCCGCACCCCACTTTACTGTTAGGGAGATCCACAAGATCAGCAGGATAATAAGGACAGTTTTCTCCCTACATGTTGATTGCTTCAAGGCTTTTGGGGCCTTTAGTCATGCTGAGTCACCCTGAGAAGACTTTTCTTCATTACACTATCTCAGTTTACAGCTCATCTCCCACGACAAGAGCGGCTTTTGCTACAAATGCACTGCAAAAAGATGGCATAGCTCTCCCCATCCACTGTGGCTGCTCCTGTTTCCATCAGACCAGAGTAGCCTTGTTTCATGTTTTTTGGAGTCTTCTCCCCTTCCAGGGCTATAATTAGTTGAATCTCATCTTTTACAAGAATCATATTTGTTTTTGAACCACAGGTTATGTTCACAAATGACTTTATCTTTCATTGTAGAGTATTGTATCACAACACTATGGTATTGAATACAATGTAATTTACTAAAATCTATTAAAACACTCCCATTTCTGAAATCCATTACAACCTTCCTTGTTGTTATTACCATATCCAAGAATGCCAACGCAACAGGAGAATTAACTTGATGAACGGTCCTGCAAAATGTGCCATTACAAGCTGTTTCTAAAACATCTTTCAAGGCATCTCCATCAGCTCATGGATTGTCTTTGGTTTTCTTTCCTTTCTAGAACTATTTTCTAGCCCTTAGTTGTGGTAAGCGATTATTTGTGCTTTCAAACAAACTCCATGAAAAACGTTTTTCAAGTGGAGATCAAAGGGCAAAGGCAAACATAAAAGCAGTCTTATAAAAACTGTGTATTAAAAAAACTAAGCTCCATCCACATGCCAATTACATCCAAACCTCATGGCCCCTTCTCTATAAGGCTTCCTAAAGGTGATAGAAATGTCAAATGAAACAAAAAGGGACACATTATATAGTGAGAATTTATCACGGAGATGGGAGGTGGCTCTCAGTAACCTTCTATTGAAGAGTTCTGGTTGGAAAGTGCAGCTCTGTAGAGCAACACTTGCAGCACAAACTATGGTCCCCAATTACTACACTCTGAGGGCTGTAATCATTTCTAATGGTTGCAGGTGCTATTAAACAGAGCTTCCACAAGCCTTTGAGTTAGAACAATGCCCTAAACCTACAGAACCATGCAAACTCCGCAGTCCCTAGGAAGGGTTTGTTCTTAAGAGCTAAGGGATAATTTTATGCCCCGACATCACACGTTTCTAAAATTCAGATCTAAAATGAACTTACATACGATCCTCCTATGATTTCCCTGAACACCTCTGTACCCAGCTGTTCATTTGATTGGCTTCTGCCAGTGATGGGATGGAAAGGCACAAGCACAAAGATTTCCTCATAGGGCATTATGTCACTGACCACTAAGGACCCCAGCCACTCAGGTATCTGGAGTAATTATATGGTATCAGTGCTCAGTGGACTTCAGTAAACAGCACAAAAGACTTCAAGAAGTGCAGTTATTTTAGATAATTAAACTTCTTGCACTTGCTGACTAAAGTCAGTCCAGATTGCTCTGCCATCTCCATGCAACCATAGCAACTTCTTCCTTGCATTGTGTCCCAGATTAATGCAAACACCTGGAATCAAAAACCTGAGTCTTGCGAGTAAGGTACATAAAACTTAATTGATCCTTTGCATATGGCATGGATCCAGTCACACAGCAGTGATTCACTTTCCGAAGCTCTGTCTCAGCAAGGAGCAATGGTGGGTTCTCCAGAGGTCTTTCTCTTCTTTGGCTGCTTCAAAGTCCCAATCAGGAATATTTTAAGAAGATGATTACAGGAAATTACACATTCTTTCAAGAGATGTGGGCCTTTATTGCTTAGATTTTAATAGATTCAGATTGTTAAAGATAGATAACAAATAAATGTAGTTTTGTCTTGCCTATTGTTTTTACTGGTCTCATTTCAACACTTTAAAACCCCTAAATGTCAAAAGGGTTCAATGGCAACAGCCTGTGGGTAATTAAGGTTAAATTTTAGCCTTGGTCATATGTGACTGCTTCTGTAAATGTGGCGAAACACAGTTGGAGCACATATCCCCAGAGAGTAAACAGGCTATGCTTTAAGGAAGCCATAGAAAGATAAATGGATGCAGAAGAGGCTCTGGAATTTTGCTTGAAATAATTTTTGCTTTGCTTTTAATGATCAAAACCATTCCTCCCACTGAACCACATAAAAAATAGTATTTGTGTCTGTGCCAAAGGTGGAGCATAGTGTAGACCCACTGAAATAAAAGACAAGTGAAAAATTAATGAGAAACTGGAAACCAGCAGCTCCCACCCTGTGAGCAGTAGTCTTTTATATACTTCTTCCATAGTGAGCATCTCAATGGGGCTAAAATCACAGTAGCTCTTTTGACTTCAAAGGAGATGTACCGGTTGGGAAGTAGAGAAAACAGTCTGGAGTGCACTGTACCAAGCTTGAACAGCTTAGGAAAGGAAGAGAGCCCCTAACAGAGCAATTCATCACTCAGGAGAGGAAGGAGTATTTTTATCATAAAAGAGTTTTAAGTAAAGAGAAGCAGCATCTACAGGTGATCCAGTTTTGACTGAGGTCCTTATTGCCCTAAAGGGGAAGCAGCTTGGAACTTTAGCTGTGATTTCTAGAGGCACAACAGGTAGGCACAGACAGGTACAACAGACAAGCCTGAGAGATACAAGCAGCCTATTCCCGTAAACCATTCACCCTCCAATATCTCCTCTAGAAGAAATCAGGAGTCTGAGACTACCCTTTCCCAAAGCTTGCTGACACGCATCTCCAGAGGCATCACAGACCTGGATTATGTCCTAGCAGGGTCTTTTTCCCCCCTATACTAACTACAAAGAACCCACTAATTAATTAAACCTTTTTTATCTAACTATGTGATGTTTACAGTGCTGGTTCCTCATGCTCTTTTGGGAAACTTCAATGAAATAAATGGAAACATTCTTTCTCTCATCTGTTTAGCAGTCATGCAACACAGTTTTCCAAAAAACATTAGAATTTATGGGGCGGACATCACAAATCACTGCAAACATTCATGTGTGTTCTGTTGTTATTTATGAGCCAAAAGAAGCTGTCATGCATACGATACTGAATCAGAAATCCAAGGGGGTTTCCTGATCTAGAGTCTTTCCCTGTATATTCACATAATAACATTTGTCTTTTGTAGCATGTTTAATAAATTCATTATATACTTTTGAAACAATGCCTTTGCAACCTGGGGAGTTCATTATCACCCTCTCCCTGGAAGTAGCACCTCTCCAAACCCACCCTTTCTGAGGAGTTAGATATATAGTGTTTTAATTGCCTATCATTAAATGCTTTACCTATACTGAATATTCTCTGTGAAGTCTATGGAGCCATAATCTCCTCCTTTGAGGAGGTGAGTTCACATAGCAGCACTGGCAAAGTATCTTTTGGAAGGCAGGGAGGCAAGCAGGATCTGCACTAGATTTGGATGAGACCCTTATTTGTGCTGCAACCGAGTCCCGGGTTTGGGGGTATTATGAAGACAGAAGTTACCAGTATCATATCACTCATATCCCTGGCAGAAGAAACTTCTGCTCCGGTCAGATGTTCCTGAGCCCAGCAGAGCTCCTTGTCCTAGACTCCCTTTAACCTTGCTTTTAGTGCATCTGATCTCACCAGGTACAATTATCTGCCACCACTTGGTGTTTTTTAAAAGGCTGTTGGCTAATGAAACCTCCTGAATTCATCAAAGAGAAACCAAGTAGGTGACAGGGTTTGAGAGGCTAATTGTGAGTGAGTCAGGATCCAAAAGGCAGAAGCAGGACATGCTGGAGAGCCAAGTGCTGTGTGGACTCACCACCAGCAGCTGTGACTGTGGCATCGACAACCGGCTCTGCTCCAGCACTGAGACCTCTGCGTTTCCCAAAGCCAGATTTACCACGAGCTCTGTCTCCTGGCTTCAAGGGAGGAGTTAAGCAGTACTTTTACACAGGTTAGGCCGTTTGTACAGGCTGCTCCCCACCATCCTCTTATTTTGGCATTTTCTGAAGCCACACAGCTCTTGCTGCAGCAGCTCCTGACACAGGGGACACTTGTAGACTGACTCCTCTGCTGATTTCTACAATGCTTGCAGGACCAGCAGCACCCCTGGAACCTCTACCCCCCCTGTCAAAGTAGGTTGGAATTGAGCAATGAGTCCAAAAGTTATTGGGGAGGGGAGGAGGATGTAGACACAGCCGCACAGACAGTAAGATTGCATAAGCCTCGTTCCCATGAGAAACCAGGCTGAAAAACAAACTGTCCTAACATGGATTCTCATAACTCTGCCTAGTAAGTAGGTCATGCCAGGTCTCAAACTCACATTAACTTTGCCTTTATCACCAATGGGCTCTCCTCTAGGAGGCAGTCCTGGTTTTGGCAGATTTGACCCCTCATGTTTCAGCTCACTGAGCCATCCTTAAGGAAGAAGCAAACAAACAGACCCTCTCACAGGTTGATGCAATGCAGTGTCAAACCCACTGTAGTCTTGTACCACAGCGAGATTTATGCCGTGGGCAGAATCAGGGAGCTAATAAACCCTCAAGGAACAGCCATCACACTGATCCCACCTCCCCACCTGCTCCCACAGCTCTAGGAGATCAGGGGCTCTAAAGTGATATACTAGGTCTCTAATGGGTCTGTTCTTCCCTTGAAGTAGGAGAATCTTCTCCATTAACATGAATGGGAGTTATGTGGCTGCCGTGAAAACAGAATGGACATTACGGATGTTCCCAAGAAATAAAATCTTTGCATGAGTGCTGCAGCGAGGCTTAAAGTCACCTGTGCAGAAAATACATGAATAAAGGTAGCCTTTCAGCTTAATTCTGAGGCCTCACCCTCATCTCTATGCATTTATCTCCGAGCTCATGAACAGATCTAAGAACATGCTCTCCTGGAGATTCCCAACAGACAAAACGAGCCTGTTTTGTCTGATCTGAGTCTGTTTTTCAAACTCTGCAAACCCCTGGCAATGGTCACCCTTAGGCATGGACCAGGCGTCTGGTAGTCCAGCAAGGCAGGACCTGCCATTGGAGCAGCCCCGAGCCCTCCCAGAGCTACAATCTCTTTGCCTGTGAAGGGGAACTTCATTTTGCATCTCTTTTGTTGCCACATCAGCTCCTGTGTGCGAGAGGGGCTGCTCGGCTGCCTTCCCACTGACCAGGGCACAGTTGAAAGGGAAATTTGCACACTGGTATGTAGAATTGGAAGGATTTCTGCAGTGGATCAAAACGTTTTTGGAGCCGTTCCCCCTGCTTCAGTGGGAATTGCAGTGCTAATTGCTGTGTCTTGTGTACAGGCCAAATGTGAGAACGGGTGACCCGCTCTGGGCTACCCTTTGTCATCTGCACACTTTGGTAGGCTGCAGCTAGGCACACAGCTGTTCCAGGATGCTGAAATCCTCCTGCTTTTGAGTAGTGCTTGCTGGGAATGCTGATACAGGAACATCACCACACCTCTGAAAGCTGAGCAGCTGTAGGACTTGGGAACAAAGTGGCCCTGATGGAAAACCAGAACAGTCCAAATGTACACAGTGAGAAGCCCCACTCATTTCAGCAGGTACATTGACAGAAAAACACAGGGGGTTTCTTACACATAAAGGAAGGTTCTTTCCCTTTCTCTTTCTTTTCTTTGAAATAAAAACAAAACCAGAAACTTCTTCACCTTCTGTATTTTACCCGGTTTTTTTCTCCTGTGGGAACTGTTCACAAAAACTCTCTCCTCTCAGGCTCCATTTATTCCCACCAGCTACTTCCTTAGTCAAAAGCTGCCACATAACATTCATCTTTGTGTATTTATCCCTACAAATTTCGAGGGACTCAATCGTCAAAGTAATCAGGGTTTGGTCAATGGGGTCTTTCTGTGTTTTTTCTTCTTGACGCTTGGTGATTATGAAAGGTTGTCACATACATGTCTGCTCCCCACACAGTCTGCCGTGTTCACTTTCTACATATGCTTTCCATAATGTTCCAGTGACAGGCCACAGCTTCATTCAGTGTAGCTGCCTGAAAACGAATTCTGTGGATTTTTGTTTATAAATTGGACTTGCATCTCAAATTAAAGAGCTAATGGCTTTACAGCTCCGCCTCTTGCAAATCATTCTGTGAGCACAAACATTACAGGAGCCAAATACCCCTGCAGAAAGGGACAGGCAGAACCACAGTAATAATAAAAAAAAACCCAACACATATTCCTTTTAGGATCAATTTAAAAAAAAAGCCAAATGCATGCACTATGGTGCTCACTTTTTATTTCCATATCAAGTTACTTCAGTCACACATGGGGATTTTACAGGTGATACTACCTGTCTTGCACGCAGCGTTACAAATGGATTTGAAACACTTTACTGGAAAAAAGGGGAAGAAACTGAGCTGAAACATAAACATTGGTCTGAAAAGTAAAATAAAAAAGAATATTTCTACATTCTGAGATAAATTGCAAAGGAATTGTGAAAAGTACCCAGGAACATTTACTGAGATTTAGGAAAAAAAGAGATTTTTCTAATTTTACCTGACCATGGAAATAACCAATGTTCCTTCAGCTGATTTGTTCTCCATAAACCTGTTCTATTTTCTGTCACCTAAAAATATCTGTCTCCTTCTGAAAACCTGATGAAGAACCCAGCTCCTTTTTCTTCTCCCAACATGCCTCAGCATGAAATCATCAGAGCTGTGATGCTCCGCTGCTCTCCTCAGCAGAGAGTGTGAACAGCGAGGATAGGATTTCTCTCACCTAGTTTTAACCACTGAAAAAGTGGGTATCAAGTGCAAGGTACAGCTCTAGGTGCTTTTTATGACCAGATTAAAGAGAATAGCCCTTTGGAGGTGCCACTGACTATTGATGAGGAATTTAGAATAAACACCTAAATGTAGGTGAGATGAATCCCACCCACAGAGTTTTCGTCTTCCTTGAGGCCAATTAGATATAAATGCTGCTTCACCGTGATCTAGTTTCAAGACTTTGAAACAAGGCTTTCAGTCAAAAATGCAAATTCAGTGAAAACAAGACCTTTTTGTGGGAAAGGGCTGGTTTCTGATTCCTGTCTTAAAAAGATATTTAGAAGAAAACAATAGGTGTGGTTTCTACATTTTCAAAAAGCAAAATTTCCATTTTCTGTTTGAAATGAGCCTTGCGTTTGAAATTCACATTGATGTAAGAGTCATTTAAAAATACAGGGTCAACATAAAAAAGGAATCATTCCATTGGGCCAACCTTTCCCCTTGTATTTAAATCACAGATCTGCAAAGAAATTTCAAATTTTTCCTTTCATCCTGATTTAGATGAGTGAAAAAAAAAAACCCAAAACCCAAACAACCAAAACTTCAAACATCTACTTGGGAAAGGAAGGATATTTCCAATACAGCTTTAAAGCTTCATCTACAGCTGAATCACTCTGTGCTGGGAGGGTTGAGGTGACTTCACTTGGGTCAATCATGCTGCTGCCGTTTTTCTCTTGTCTTTTGCTCTTCCGGCCGTGGTTATGAGTACCCCAGATGCACGGTGGGGTGCTGCTGTCAACGCCTTGGCCATAAACGCCGTGAGAGGTGTTGGGCACAAACGAGGCTGTGTTTTGCTCGTGCTCTGAGCCAGAAGGATTTGACCCAGATCCCATCTGGGAGCCAAGTGAGCAGGTCAGCAACGTGCAGAACACCAGCTCGAACACCTACCTCTCTGCTTGGCCTTGGTGCTTTGCTGCCACAACCAACCCAACCCCTGGTGCTGTACCAAAAGGCCAACAAACCCTTTAATAGGTGCATAAAACCCAGAGGGAAGATTTGCTGTGACTTTTCTGCTGGGTGAGCTTATGCTGGGCTGTGTGGGGGAGTTTGGCAAAGCAGCCTCCAGCTTCACCTGGTCGGAGCAGAGCTGTCCTGCTCCTTGCAGACACAGTTTCCATGCCCACAAAGTCCCATAGTGCCCTTTGAGCTGTTGCCACTCCTTAACACAGCCACACGAAAACCAATATTGAAAAAGAGTTAACATCTCAGCATGAAACTAAGCTGTACAGCATATGCTTTTAACATTAGAAAGAGGAAACAGTTCAGGGAAAAAGATGCAGACCTGGCAAGTTTTAATTTGTGGGGGAGAAAAAAAGGAAGAAGAAGGAAAAAACGTGGAGAGTTTTGTCTTTGTTGAGAGGGAGAGGGGACAGAGGAGCAGCAGTGCGGGGCTGAGAGTGAAGAGTGGTGCCTGAGAGCTGTTGCTGGTGGTATCATGGGGTTCAGCTCACAGAGGTACCTGCCCCATTTCTGGCACTGACTGCAGGCTTGTTTCCCCAGTGACAGCCGTTTCCTACCGCAGCCTCCATGGCTGCGAGATGGGTTTTGCAGTGCTGTGCAGACCAGTGTGAGGAATGGCACCAGCAGCATGTGATTCAGGAGCGTGCAGAGTGGTGCTGACAACAGCTCTGAGGTTTGGTGCATTTTTACATAGTCCCCAGCTCCTGCACCTACGCAGAAATCTCAGCCTTCATTTATTTCAGTAATTAAGTTAGGAGGGTGTTTTGGCTACAGAGAGGGACTTCAAAATACTCATTGTGTGGATTCCAAAAACAATAAGCAAATATGTGGAACATCATCCCCTTTTCTTCTTCTTTATTTTTTTTTTTTTAAACTGGGAAGGAAACCCTCTGTGTTTTTTAAACCAGCCTCAGTATCTTGTGATATCAGAAAGGCTGGGGCTGATGATCCTTTCACAGGAGTAAGTAAAAAGACACACAGATCAGCCCCGGAGCACCAAACCTTGTTCTCATTTCTCCAGTGGGCCAGCACTGAGAGTAAAAGCAGACCCACAGCCAGTGACTGCTCCGAGAGAGGAATAGGATATTGAAAACAGCGGGCCAGAGCTTAATTGTTTGGCCAGTATCTTTGAGACGAGCATTGCTCACCCATCAAAGCCACCCAAGCTGCCATCTTGGATTTTCCTTCTGAGTTTTAACCGATGTAATTTGCAGACCTCCTAATTAATGCCAGGCCAAAAGCCTTGCAGGCAGCTGACTCACAGGCGAGAGAATGGCAGAGCAAGAAGCTGCCCCATGAGGCAAAGCCCTCTGATGCTCCAACCCTGTTCTAAAGGCAAATATTTCACTGTGAGCCGTTGCAAGCTTTTGAGTTTGTGGGATCAGGGTAAGGGCTCGTGTCTTCTTGCTTCTCAGGGAGATAAATCAATTATGTGGTGACCTGACAGTTTATTGGGAGTTACACGCATTCTCTTTACGTCTTTAATGAGGATAGAGCTCATACTTCGGATCCACTTTTCCACCTGCTCTCTTTTCTTCTCTGCCTCCTGTGTATTTCTCGCATGTGTGTGAACACACACGTGAGCACACACATGAACCACAGGCGTGGACAAACAACCCTCCAGACTAAACCTGTTTGGAAAAGACTTTCAAAGAGAATGAGCCCCTTCCCTTGGTTGAAATCAGAAAGAAAATGGGACCCTGAAATGCTCTGTTAGGAGACCAGGAATACTTCAGCCTCACCGAGATGCTCTTACACTAGATTAGTGTCCATCTATGCTGCAGTGTTACTAAGGATTGGCTTCCATGTGTGGGCACTCAGCTGGGTCTCTCCAAGTGCCACCTTTGCCTTCTTAGCTCCCAATTCCTGTTTTCTTCTTATCTCTGTCACTCAGAAAGCTTTACCTTCCCACTCCATGAAGTGCACACCCAGCACCTCCCTTCTTCAGCTGTGCCTCCACGCTCACAGGCAGGGCAGGAAGGGGACAGGAAAACCCCACCAGTGTCAGTGTGTCCTCATTGCTTCTGGACCTGCTCTCACATATCTGAGGATAATTTGCCATGGTTCTTCATGCTTTAAGGGAACTTTCCCACTCAGATGTGTAAACAACAGGGTTTTTTTTCCCTCTGGAAGAGCTGAGGGAAGGCAGGTGGTTAAGAATTTTGTGGATACCTTGACTTTAGGGAATCTGGGTTGAAAACATTGGAACCAGCCTAGGCCAATATTTCAGCGTAGCTGCGTGAAGTCAGAACAAATCCATTTCTTTGACTCATGGGCTCTACGCACAGGGAATTGCACAAGATGGACCCTCCCTCTCTTCCTCTGCTCATGTCCAAGGTACAGAATGGAAAATTCTGTGAGAAAAAAAGGTTGCCTTGAAGTTACATGAATCACTGTGAGGGGCACTGCCCTACCTTGCCTTTTCCAAGTCATCTCCTCTGTTTCCTCTTCAAGGTATCACGTGAAAGCAAACCACAACAGGCTGTGCCATCGCTTGCTCAAGTATCTTATTTTTATCCAACAGCGAACATCTTCACTTCCCCCTTTTCAGTAGATCAATGACTCTCCCAAAATCTCTTACTGCAACAGAGCACCCTGCAAATTTAACTGTGTCTGCACTGATGGCATCTTTAAGAGCCAAAAAACTGACCTGCTCTCCTTTTGTCAAATGGTTACATTTTTATCATTTGAGAGATCAAGGGAAAAAAAATCAGTGGAAAAAATGATGCATTTTTAACTCAGACAATAGCCTGTCTCGGCATCACAATTGGTCTCATGCCTCTGTTTCCAAAACTAAGATGGCCCGTACTGGGCAAAATCAGTCAGTTTACTCTCAGCTTTTCTCCATTCATCTTCATACAAATTTAGTTGCTTTGAATTTTAGCTGTCAAAGGCTGAATGAAAATTGGTAAAAGTATCAGTTGCTGACTTCTTTTATTTTTAGAAATAAGAAGGTGTCGTGATTCTTCCTCTACCTTCATGTAATCAAAAAGCCAAAACAGTTGATAATATTGGAAAGACATAAAATATTGACAAGTGAAAAGTCAGACACAGAAAGAAATGCCAATGAAAAATGCATGTGCTACCCACCAGGTCATGTGGCCTCTCACAGCAGTCAGCTATGGGCCAAGGAATAAAGTGCTACTCCCTGATTTTACATCCTTAACTAAGAAAGGAACCATTTCAGCCACAAAACAAACCAAACCCAAACAGGAATGTGCTGGGAAGAGGAAGGTTTCTGGCCATGCAGAGCAGCGACTTTCTCCCTAAGGGACAAGGAGCAGCAGAATGTTTCATTTCTTCTCAGCCAGGTCTTGATCCTCCTTCAGGCACGTACAGCACAGTTGTCAGCAGCTCTCTGTGAGCTCACCCTCAGCCTGCAGTCTGGATTCTTACTACAGTCACTGTGAGGAGAAAACATTGATTGATTTTCTTTTCTCCTGTGCTAACTGGGAAATGGGCAGTGCTGGAATCAAAGCAAGCACTCACTTTGCTGTGCAGTTTATCACATTTAAGCAATTTACTATCAACACTTGATAAGTCTCCCTGTTGTCCCCCCCCACCAAAACAAAGATGATTCTGCTATATGCATCCCAGCTTAGGAAGGAGACAAATCTTCTGACACTACTAGAAACCAGTATATCTGGGCAGCCTGGAGTCCTGGAGCACTCAAAATGTGTGTTCTTTCTTTCATTTGAGACAGGGACAGAGCACAGCTCCCTGCTATAAGTGACTGCTCAAGATTTCACACCAGGCACCCTCCTTTAGTATATAACATTGTGCTCTTCCTCTTTTATCTGAGCCCAGAGCAGGTCCAAACTGGAACTTCAAACATACAACCAACAGATGTTGTGAACATCTAGGGCCCCAGGAGGCAATTCAAATCCCATGATCCTAAAAGAGGAACTTGCTTCGCAAAATGTTTTCTTGCACATATCCACAGATACTAGAAATCTCACGAGGACAACTGAGCTGATAACATTTCCACTGTTCAGAAGGAATCCTTTTCCAGTCAGAACAAATAAGGACATTTTAGTAACTGCAAACATAAACCAGAGCCCTGCTTCAGCCACACAACTGAAATGCTGCGTCTTTGCCTAACCACAAACCCCATCTGGATCCTGCCGACACCCTTCTCACTCACATTTAATTCTAGCAGCTATCAGATCGCTTCTCTGACCCAAATTTTGTCTCCCTGTACCTGTTAGTTCCACTGTGCCCACCCAGTGTTCAGCTTCTGGGGACATCTGCAGAACATCAAACGACTTCTTATTAGAGGTTTTATTAGTCAGAAGGGACAATCTCTTTAAAAAGAGAAGCTGAAGGGATTTCTTTTTCCCCAGGCTGCTGAAATACACAAATATTGTCACATTATCTGAGGCCATTTCAAAACTGATAAATGAACCTGCAGGCTGGATGGTGATGGAGATCTACAGCTGGAGGGTGTAAAATTGGAATCCCCACCTATGGACACACCACAGGGCTGCTCCCCTTGTGCAACATGCAAAGGAAGGAAGTTGAAAGGAAGCAATTTATGAGTTAGCTCTGAGTAATACAGTGATATGGTTAGCAATGCAGAGGTAGAAAAGCCTGTATGACAGAGTGAATATACGTGGGCTTGTAAATCAGTGCTGACTAGGAAATGAATGTGAGAAGGGGAAAAGCTGCCTAATATTATCAGTGTGCATCCAGTAAGGTCATGGGCAACAGTAGACGCATAGGATAAGGGAATAGGGGAAGAAAGGCTGCTTTTAGTATTTTATACCTACACCTCAAATGGAACATAACTGGACAGGCAGTGTTTTCCTGTCCTTCATGATTTCCTCTGAAGGAGTCAACTGCTGTAGAACAAAACTATTTTCTCCTAACACCCAATCTGAGAAGGATGGGATATATTTACTTATTCAATAGGCAGAGTCCTGATTCAGTGATAATAGAAGGGTTTTTTCTCCTGTAATTTTGCTTATCCCTCTCATTTACTTTTTCACAGTTCTTCGTGAGGAACAACTTCAGATGAAACAAAACACACTCAGAGTCACTCAGCTCCTGTGCTGAGCTTCCATACAGCAACTTTTGCTAGAGATCAAAAATGTTTAATGAGTTTTTCCTCCAGCCATTTGGCATTTTTGTCAAATTAACTCCTTGGACCCATTGATGATCAAGGATGTGATGAAGCACATGAAGGGGTAAAGGCTGCCAACTGGTGCAATCCCTTTCTTTTATTTATTTTTTGTTAAATGAAAAAGAACCAAATCTCTGGTACATACCTGAGGTTTGATTAATCTCTGAAGGTTTAGACAAGATTTGGGGCATTTATTGAAACATATACATGAACTTGAGGCTTTTAAGATTTGGTAATCAATATTTAATTTATTTCTGTATAGACAGTTCCAGCTTACCAATTCTGATGCATTTATTTAAAAGAAGAGGTCTAATGGCAACACTTCTGGCTCCAAAGATAAAGTCCAGCATTTAGAAAGGTACAAGAAACGTAAATTGAACAGAGAATTTGAAACCATCTGCTGAATTTTTATTTAATTAAGGCCTCATCTGCATTTGAAACACAAATTAAGGTAAAGGGTGAATTTAAATGAAAAAGAGATTGATGAATAACTTCATGGGCATTTGAGTTCGGGAAGAAGAGTGCATTGTCCCTATTTACCTTCATACACTTCAAAATTATGCTATTCAAATTAGAAACACAGACTTCTCTATTCAAGAACAGGAGCGTCGATATTTGGAGTTAATCAGAAACACTCAAGAGCAATCTATATGCAAGACAGTTTATAAGAAAAGTTAGCAAGGAATTCTGAAGTGAGCTTTGTGTTCCACAAGTAACATATTTCATAGAATTGCAGTTTAGGGAAGTTTCAAGCACACAACTTACCAAACCTCACACAGATTGTTCTGAGTAACATCTTCCTTGGGTGTAAGTCTGGTGTAATGAATAGCAATAAGGGCGTGCTCTTCAAGGACACAAAGAATATCAAACACAAGTGTAATCACAGGCACTTTGGGGTTGCATGGGTCTTTTTGGTTTTGCCAGATAGGTTCAAGCTGAGCCCAGAGAAGTTGCGAAAGTTGAACACCACAGGGACAGTTTAAGGCTGAAAATCCTGGTCCAGCTGAGCAAAGGAGATCCAAAAACCCGCCCTGAAAGTCAAGATATCCTGGGATCTCTCCAGCCACAGAATAAAGGATCTGTCTCATTCACTGTGGCACCAAAGAAGAGCCTTTTGTGTTTTTCAGAACAGGACTTGCACCCATGCATTGAGAAATCTCTCCATTAACTTGGCATGAGCTGCAGCAAGCCCGAAACTCCCATTGAACTGTCCTATGAAACTGATGAGACACTAGCTTTTCTAACAAAAGCCCCAGTGGTGAAATGCACTGATTTCAAGTCACACTTTGCCATACTCAGTTTTTGCTATCATCAACAATGTTTCTCTGACCCCCCTGCCCTGTAGAACAAGACCAACTTTATTAGGCCTTAGAGGATCCAAAATTTTTCTCTTTGAATCTTTTCCCACAAACCAGATTTCATTGTCTCACAAAAATAGCCTCTGGAGCCATACACAGTCTTGGAAAACTTAGAGCACCCTTTTTTCATGGGTTGTCAGGATGAATAGAAGCCAGGGTGGCCAATTCAACCTGTGCTTGACCACACAGACTTGGGAAGTGGTATTGCCTTGCTTGACTCAGGGAGCTTAGCTATGGATTTCAAGGGAAACATGGAAATGGAGACTGACTCTGCACTAACCCAGGTTACTGGCCTGCTTCTAAAAACTAAAAGAAATACAAATTTTTCCTTCTTAGAAAGCCAAAATATCATATTAACAGTGGGCCTACATCAGGCGTTTCATTACAGAAGGTCACTTATGATGATGCTCCTCTTTCTTTGACAGTTGGGTGGACCACCATATAGGCTGGAACAGTACTAATGTAAAAAATTAAAATCCCGACCACACTAATAGTCCCACCAGGGAACAGTGATGAACTTACAGTGTAGATGATAAAAAGAGCAGCTGTGGAAATCTCATATTCACTGCTGGTGCTTACAGCCTTCTGCAGAAAGTAGGAAGCACTTTGCTTCACCATCCGAATACATGTAATTTTCCACCCCAAATAAACAAACATTTATTTTAGTTCTATGTTTTTAATTATTTCTCCCCAAATTCTTTCTTCTCAGAGTCAAAACTTACCTCAAGATGCACAAAGCTGAGCAAAGACACTGCAGATTACACAGGAGCCTAAAACCTGCCTGTAAGTAAATAAAATCAAATAACTGTAATAAAAAAAGTTTGTTCTAGCCTTTTGTTTGTTTCCATTGTAAAATCACCATGGGACTAAGGAAATATAGTAGCACTTAATTTTAGTAGTTCCATCATTGTAGATTGGCTGGGTATTAATTGTGTTAATGGTGATCATACTGAATTCATTTGGTATTTATTGAGAGACCACCTGTGCACCCATATGGTTTCCATCATTATTTAGGAGTAGTTAATGGACCCATTAGGAGTTAGCAGAAAGATGTGGGCTGGCAGTACTTCCGAGTGGTAGAAACATTCTGTTGATATCCATTGCATTTTGAGGATTTTCCAAAGAGCTATTTGCTTCCCACCAATTTTCTTTTTCTTTAAGTTCCATGTAATCTCATCTTAGCTTTCAAATAACTCCTGGAAAAATGAATTCACGTTTCTTTGCCTCTGACAAATCTAAGGGGGCAACCTTTAGCCTTCTGGTCTTGCAAAATATCCTTTACCATGTTTGCTGCGAGCTCTCCAGAGCAAGGAGGGCACAGGAAAGCTTCCAGAGCTTCGAGGGGGTGGGTGCACTCGTGTGCGGGAGGGAGAGGGTGGGGAAAAGGGGAAATGTTTGCTGGGACTCTGCAGTGTGACAGATTTGCCCACGCAATATGTAGTCTCAGTTGTGCAAGACCAGAAACCTGTGGTGGGGAGGGGATGGCGGGGGAGTCACATGCGGGGAGTCAGCCTTGACTGTCAGCAGAGGAGAAGGAAGAATGTTTTGGCTGGGTGTGGTGGTAACCAAGGCTCCTCGCTGACCGCAGTGACCTCCTGCTTTGATCCGCATATCTGAAAAGGCAACTGCTAAAGCTCTGCTCTGCACAGGGCGAGTAAACACGCACGAGGCTGTAGAAAAGAATTTCCATTTTTGGTGCCATGACAATGGGCAGATGGAGGAGCATCTGTGCAGCTTCAGTGCAAAAGGACACTTATTTGTTCAAACTGGAATCTCCAGAGCAGGCTGAAGTGAGTGAAGTGATTATTCCCTCAGAAACAGGGAGTCTCACTCCCCCCGAGTCTCCTAGATGAAAACTTTAGGTGTATTTTCCGCATACATCCCTACCAACACAAGGTTTGCATGATCTCTGCTCTGTACCATCTGTCAGCCATCTCTAATAACTTTTGAGCTTACTGGCCAATCGTAACCAAATCTGATAAAACAGCAGAGGTCTCAAAAGGCTTAGGTTCATACAGGTTTTGTAAAAATGGGGGGAGAGGATAGAGGAAGGGTCCCAGCTAGTGCCCATATAGAGTACGAGAGGCTCAGTCTTCCTCGGCTGTATCCCTAGACAAAAGACTTCACTCGGGTTTTTTCTCCTCAGGGAAACCTGTAAGTTTCTCTCCCTTACATGTGTCTGAAAGATTTTCCCTTCTGTTTAAAGAACTTAAAAACTCTCTTCTTCTCACATACACAATTAATGAGGAAAGCATTGATGCTGCAGCTTTTCTAGAGTTCAAGTAAGTCAGGAAGCCACAGGGTACACATCATGAGCAACCAAAATTCATTAGTTCTATTGCTCATGGAAATACTTGTTTCAATAAACAGGGAAGAGACCAAGCTGTCTTCTGTTTTTGCTAGAGAAACAATTAAATTAACAGTTATTCGTCATAAGTGTACTCACAATGTGAATGAGGCCTGAAACAATCATTTCTGCATGTGAGGAATATAATCAAGGTGCTGTTGGTATGACTCTGGTGATTATTCATACTTATATTCACAATCTGATCTTGTTAAATGAGGCTGTGTCCTCAGAAATAACACACTCGGCATTTAAAGGAGGCTCTTTCCTGTGGCCAGGTCAGACTTCAGTGCACCTCTTGACAGGACCCCATCCTTTTCTAATCCACATATATTTGGGCTGTATTCTTAACCTCCTATTAATACAATAGATGCATCTATGTTATCATTTTCATAATTCCCTGTTGAGGGAAATCTCCCAAATGTCTCATTTACTGTGCTTAGGTTTGAAATGCACAAACCAGATTTTGTTGGGGAAAAGTTAAACCAAAAGATGTGCATTGAAAGGGCTTCAACTGCTAATGAGCTTTCAGTCCAGTGTACCGGACTAGAGCTACTGCAAAATAGCCCCCCCCAAACCCAGTATGGTGTGGAGGTTGGGTTCTCATCACCAGCAGTTTCACTCCACAGGTCTGCCTCCATTGCATTGCTTTTCCAGCATATTATGTCTTTGTGCCTGTGTCAGCTCTCTGTGGAGATTGTTTTCCAAACCGAACCAGTCTGGGATTCTATTTCACTGCCTGTTACTTAAAATCCCTCCCTTACACTTTTACTTTTGTGGTCCACACAGCTGAGGCTGCACCTGAAATGCAAAAACATCTCCATGCCTTACCTCCTGCTTTATTCAGTAGCAAAGCACTGAAAAGACTGGAAACAAGGCAAGTTGAAGCTCTTTCGAACGGTGTTGAAGACCCCTGCAGCTCCCCTTTTAAGCTAAGTTGAGCAGAGATCAGATCTTTCTACAAATTCACACTGAAGCTGCTCTCGAGCATTTTTTTCGTTCCATCCCATCTTCCACCTACATGTGTTCTGAGTGGAAGTCCATTACTTCCTTTTGATGTGCTTTTAGGGTGTAAACAACAGTAATGAAACGCAAGACGCTGAAGGCAGTTTCCCTGTGTGAACCAAGGCCTGCCCCAGTGGCAGAGAACCCAAAGAGAGCATTTTGAGATTATTCCTGTTCCAAATACGTGCTGAACACTGTGTGAAGGCTGGATGTGGCAGGAGCTGTCTCTAAGGCCACATAGCTGTTCCCAAACAGTAGTTTTGTGGTTAGAGGTCAGTGCTGCACTTAGCAAGCTCCTGGGCAGGGATCTGGAAGAAAGAAGCTGCATGTCTCCCATACTTCCCACAGCACCATTAGTACTGGGACACCCAAAGGTGAGAGGGGAAAGTTGTACACCTGCAGGGTGGCCAGGATGCTCCACCTCTGCAGGAGGATGCAGAAGAGGAACTGAACTGTTGGGGATAGGTCTACACCACCAGTTAACAGCTTTAGGCATGTTGTGTCCAGCCCTGTGAGTGTTCCACCCACACTGCTCAGTCACACAGCATAGGAAACATTTCCCACAGCTTTAGGTATCTCATCTCCTGTGTCTATGTGAGTATATATAAATACATGAGTAACCTATGTAAGCCTCTGTGCGGACATGACACTCGAGCAAGCTGGCTAGGGTGGCTTTGTTATTAGTTACTAGTGCGCAGAGAGGAGCGCTGTTAGAGCATGACTCTTCTGACTTCCTGTAGATGGTCCTACTTAGAAGCAGATAGTTGGTAACCCCAGAAATGCTTGTTTCTCTCCTTTGATTATACACAGCAATTAGCTCAGCAGCAGATACCTGAGGTTTAATGGAATGAATTCCACCCCAACTGCACTGAGGACACTTGGACACAGAAAGATATTGCACATGGTCAGGGTATAAAGCTCTCAAATGAAAGGTCACCAGACCTTTGGAGACAGATACTAGGTGCAGCCAGGTTCACTCCTGCTCTGTATGTGTCAGACCATGGCCAGCATGTACCACGGCTGGTCCAGCGACTGACTGTGATGCTGGGCTAAGCACTTTTCCTTATGTGGCTTATGCATTAACACATGAAGGATGGAAGGATCTAATCCTGGGATCAGGTGTGAGCCTACACTTATCTGATGATCATAAAGGTATTTTCCAACTTGGCTGATCCTATGATTCTGTCACAGCACAGGCATATTCCTGAGCCGTGTGGAGCCAGTGACACACAGCTTCACACAGGGGTTTGCCTACAAATGGGATCTAGCTTTGAGCTGGTGATTTTTAGTACTGAAATAGAGGGTGATCTCTGTCACACAGTACAAAGCTTGGGAAACAGAAGGTAAGTTGTATGGAACCAGGAAAGTAATTACAATCAGATTTTGATCCTTAACCTGTGTATCAGACTCTGCAGGAACTCCCCCCAAACCTTAATATCTCATTATTTATTTTTATGATTATGTTTTATAATAGACTTTTACCCTTCTTTCCTCTGGGTACAATCTGTGTGGCCAAAAATAATGTGAGATCTGGTCATCTACCATGTTTTGACTTCTTGGGAACTGAAGAACCGTGAGAAGATCTGATCTGATGTTATTTCAGCCCCACAAATGCTCCAAGTGACTCAAAGGGCTAGCAAAAAAAAAGTAAACACAAATACCTGAAATGAAAATATAAGTCCCCAGAGCCACAGGCACCAAGTCCATCAGAGCAGGAAGGACAACGCAGCCCTTCCTGGTGATGTCTAATGTCTGAAATGTTCTCTGGGTAATTTATCCACATTTAACGCTGCTCTCAAGGGGAAGTTAAACAAGTGGTGTTGTTCCTTTTAAGCAGTTAGACTCATCTGCCTTTTGCTCCTCTTCTTCCCTGAGAGAAGTGACTGAACCAAACCCCAGACATCTAAACCAATGAAGTTCCATGACTGTCAGCTGCAGGGCTGGATGCAGCATTTTTCCCTTCCAGTCCTCTGCAATCTCAGGCTTGCTTGAAGGATGGCAAAAATTTCACTGTACCTTTGTGCTGCTTTGAATCATCAGTGATTTCCCCTCTAAACACTGGGCTCATCACTGTGACCAGCTACACCCAAACTTAACACAACCCACCTGCTCCCAATGCAACTGCCTGCCACTGCTTATCCCATCCCATCACATCCCATCCCATCCCATCCCATCCCATCCCATCCCATCCCATCCCGCTCTGTCATCCCCACATTCATGACCATGCAGGAAATGTTATTTTATGCAAAACTTATGTTCCTACCCCAGAGAAAACAACACCCCTGTCTGCTGCCCCTTGCACTTAAGTGGGTCTTTCAATAGACACTCTGGGAACCAATCTACAGCTGATTATGGTGTAGACCAACATGATTTTTGTCCCTCTATGTGGGAGGCAGAAGATATTTTTTGGGGCTGTGTAAACCATCCCACATTAATTGCAAACAGTTATCTGCAAGGGATGCTATGCCCCTTTCATTCATTACTTCATCGTAGGCTTTATTTTCTTAAATGAATGAATCTTTATTTAGTTTTCTTTCTTTTAGACATGAATATGTGAGTCACACATGCAGCATGGATCTAAGAATCTATTGACACAAGAACTCCTAGTTTTAAAGCAAGGAGTATCCAAATATTACAGAATGGAGAACTCGTACTCTGTGGCATAGCAAATTCCAGCCAGTAAGTGTCCAATTTAGGATAATATTGAAAAGTCTGTCCTCGGTTTTACCCATGCAATGTCAATGTTTCACTACAAACCAAGAGTTATTTACAGTGGTGCCCTGGGAGAGATGGGATCTCCTGGGACTTTCTGGCTGCCAGTGATGTACAATGACTATTTGGGTAGGAAACAGCATGCCTGGACCACTAGGCTGCAGGTCATAATACCCAAGATATTACAGTCTTTTTGATTTCCCCTTGACACAGGAAAAACCCTTTTACCTCCTTGTGTCTCCATCCAGCTCTTGTCTATTCAGCCAGCCTGGGCTGTAGCAAGCAGCAGGTGATTTTGTTATCCATCTTGGGTGATCTCTAAAATTAAAAGGTCAATCAGACCTTTGAATCTGGAAGACAGCATTTCTGTTTTGGGAGGAAAAGACTCTTTGGAGATGGGTTGCAAAGCCACATCTCAAATTCTTCAAGTTTTTAAGTAATTTAGGCTCAGGTTTTTAGCTCAAACACATCTGGAACAATTACTCCTCCAAACATGTGGTACATGTCCTAGAAGAAAGTATTTTTAAACAAAATAATGGTAAAAAAAAGCCCCAAACCAGAAGCAACCCTCTGCTTTTCCACAGAAGCAAGGCAGGGCTGCTGCCCAGCTCAGTGCCAACAACTCTGGAAGCCCAAAACAAAGTTATATAATAATGACAAATATCAAACAAACTGAAGAGAAGCCAGGAGGGGGAGAACGTCGCTCTCCCTGTTCCCGCATGGCTCCCTCCTCCTGTTTTCCTGGCCCACCCATGCATAACTGACTCCAATAAACCATGAAAAGAGCAACTTGGCAGCAGCTGGCACGCTGGACCTGGGCAGATGCCAGCAGCGGGGCTCCCACTGGCTTTGAAAGTTGTATTTTTATATATATATCTAAAATACATACATGTCAGTCTGAATGGCTGAGTGAGCCACTGAAATGAAGATAAGCAAAGGCAGCAACTAGCATACGCTCCGCATGTTCTTCAGGTTTTGTGTCCCCTGTCCCCTTACTCTGTCAGGGTAACTCATCTAATGAGGTTCTTATGCAACTTTATTTTAGTTACAGAGAGCCTGAGTCCTTCTGCTTTTAGTCGGTAGGAAGTTTTCAGCTGATCATCAAGACTGGTATTTTGTCATACGTTCATCAGGCACAAGAAGCCACAGCATTTGACTTTCAGTGTCACAGGAAGATTTCTCTGTGCAGTAAGCAATCAATTAGATTTCTCTATGCAATTAGGTACAGAAATATGCCATTTTCTTATTTGTATCTATTATTTATCCCGTGGAGTATCTCTTTCCTGGGGCCACACTTGATGCTTCATGAAAAGGGAAAGAAGGACAGTCTCAGCCCCAGAGGAATGCCCAGTGTGATGCTTATTGCCAGCTTTTCAAAGCAGCAATAAACATCTGCAAAGAAGGGGGTCCCTTTGAACCACACTGTAGTGGTGAGAGCTCTTCAGGGAACAAAGGGCTTATGTGGGTCGCAGAGGCTGAGGCAGCAAGGCAGTTGCTAGCAACATCCAGACAGGAGCACAACCTGTGTTAAAGTCTCTGTACCCTGTTATCACAGTTCCTCCACTTTTTCAGGAGGAATCAGGATCTGCTTGAGCACATCTTGGAGTCAAACCAACGTAAGTGTCACTTTTTGGTTTTCTGACCCCTGACATGTCTTTGAGCATCTGCCCTATGCAGGCGTTCAACCATGTCTGAGAAGTGGATTCTTCAGAAGAACAAAGTGTTTTCCTGTGTCTTAACTTGAGTTGGCAAATGGAGCACAGACTCCAACAACTCACAGACTAAACAGCAGAACCTATTATTTCTTCTTTTGTTTTAGGACTCACATCAGCGACAGAGAATGGAAAAAACGTGTGAATCAGGTCATTTCCAAGTTACATGATTCACTCCAATAGGATGTTGCATTTCTTTGTCTCTCTTCAAGGAGTCATGTGGAACAAAACCACAACATGCTGTTGACTTGCCATGGGGTGGGGGTGGGAAGAACAAAAGTGCCCCTTATTTTAGAAGATAGTTATCATGCTCATGTTCTTCCAGGTGTCTCCAAGGCCTAGAGAGGTTTGACAAAATTCCCATGAATGACAACTTTTGCCCACAATTCTGTCCCAGTATCTCTCTTGTGTATAATAGAGCTGGAGGCTTGTGGTTGAGTGATCTCAGCATTGTTGCAAAAGTTTGCTTGCTTTATTCTCACAACACGTGATTCCATAGGAAACACTACTCTGTGCCTTGCTATTTCATTAACACTTTCCTGGGAGGCACACCACTGAAGAAACCACAGATACGTGACCCTCTCTCCATGGAACCCATGCAGGGCAATTACAAGCATTTGCCCATATCCCACGTCCTCTAAGGTGGATTTTCTCTGCCCCAGGAGGACTATGGGGAGCAGTGCACGGCTGCAGCACAGGTCAGAGTTGTGTGTGGGAGCTATGCTGCTTTTTATTAGAGGCACTGAAGAAATCTGCCCCTGCCCTACAGGATAAGGTGCTGCACACACGCAGAATCCAGCACTGGCCTCATGGTGCCTGTTTGCAAGCCCAGAATACTCTGGCTACCCTAAAACGATATGAGTGGTATCTTAGTCCTGTATGTGTTAAGAGTGCATGAAGGGAGCAGCAGAGTTTTGGATGAAACACAATTTTCTTGCTCTAAATTATCTGAAATACTGGGAGACACAACATGACACACGTAAGATAGAGAAGCACTGTTCACTTTGAACTTCTCTATCAAGTGTATGTTTTATTCCCAAAACACTTCTTTTCCCCTCCTTTCTTTGAATAGAGATACTGAGGACAGGGGCCATTAGAGGACAAGTTGTCCTCCCCCTTCCTGAGCCCTCTTTGCTACTGGGAGGAAGCAGCCCAACTAACTTTGTCACCAAAGGCTTTGGACACTGGGGTGAATAGCTTGTAAAACTGTCTTCCTGCATGTTTGCAAAGCACTTAGCACAGTAAGGGTCTGATTGTATTACTACAGTGCTGATAATAGATATTGCTAATAGTGAAAGCAGGAAGAAACTGTTACTGGGTGCTGCAGGAGAATGGCAAAACTGGCTATTGCTGTTTCCAAGTGTATGGAGACAAGGATGAGAAATTCTTTGTGTGCATAGGGAGGTGTTGCTTCCAAAACCCAATCGAGGATGTATGGAAGCAATCCTTAACATGTTTATTCCAGGTTTGGTATGAAACCTTCATGTTAAGAGACACAGTCCTACTGCAGGTCTATAGGAGTCCCCAGACAGGAAGGATGCAGTGGGTAAATGCCACAGGCCAGGGCAGGCACTCCTCAAATCTGACAGTGAACACAGCAAAATGAAACTCCCTATTGCCATGCAGGGAAACCTTGTTCATTTAATCAAGTCCTCCCAGTGCACTGGAATATAGATGTTTCCCAAAGGATGACAGCTTCAGACAGGAGACTCCCAGCAGCAAGAAGGTAGAGCCAGTAAAAAAACGGGAACACACAGTAACTGATCAGTGTGTATGGCTCTAGGAGGAAGGTGTCCCTGCCATGTAACAGAGGTTGTCCTGTTTCACAGAGCCCTCATTTAAACATGTTAAGGCTTGTTGTGCATAATCTGGATGAAGTCCCGGTGTTGTAGAGGGACAAACCATCACCTCCTCCACAGTGCACCCCTTGTGGTGTGGGTGCTGAGCACATGAAGGGGTCCTGGGGGGCTGCGAGAGCTTTACAAGCCACAGGAGCAGCCATGCTCTTCTCTCCTGAGCCAGGGCCCTTGCTGGCTGCCAAACTGTATGTGGTGATTATGCAGTGTGGACATCCCTTCAGCTGCTAAGATAAGGGCTTCTGACTCACTTCCACTTAGAATCTAGATGACAATTTGGTTTGAATTAGCCATGAGCTAAAGCCAAACCCCTGGATCTGAACTTCCTCAGATGTTGGGAAGACTCCAGTCTGGATCCGAGCTTAGTACACGGCTCTCACTTACACAGATTGGAGCCAAGCTGTGGATCAGAACATTCCCAGAATATGGGGAAGCTCAGAGCTCATCTTTGATGCTGTGATCATCTCGAGCATAGGTTTCCAAGGATGAAATACTGTCCTTGTGTTAGCTTATTCTTTGTTTTCTTCTATAGCTGGTGTTTAACAAGTGCATTTTTAGCTCTGCAATTGTACCTTTCTTGTTCTTGCAAATGAGAATAAACAAGAGAAAAAGAGATGTGTGTGTGTGCATGTATATTTCAACTGGAAAACATCTACTTTTGAATTTGTCTATTGATACACAAGAGGCTTTTTGGCTTCAGATGACAGTGGTGTCTCATTCAAAAGCTTCTGGACACAATTCCCAAGCCCCAGCCACTAGAGCCTTTCAGCACAGGATATGGCACCAAGTCTGCAGTGAATGCTCCTCGGACATGCATTGTCCCTGAGGTCGCCTTTGGATGAATCCTCCAACGAAAAGAAAAGGACTGAAGAGTAAGAAAATTCCACTTTCAAGCTGTTCAGAAGACACGGTGCTAACAAACAGCTCCCAAAAGGCGAGATCTTGCAATCTGCTGCTGCGGAGCAGCTGAGAAGCTGGTTCTCAAGTTCCAGGGATCTCAGTGTGTGAAGCACTGGCAGGGAAGCACAAGAAATCCCACAGAAGGTGTCCCTTAGAACGTCTGGAAAATGTCAAACTGCCTGCCACTCTGTGCCGAGGAAAATCTCAGCTCCAACAGAAGGCTTTGTCAACACAGTGCCATATCATTAGCTCGAGGTTTACACACTTCAGTTGACACCTCTCCCTTGTCCTACAGATGTTGCATTGCATTTAGGATTGAGCCTCTAACAATACAGCTGTTTGAACACATGTGCATTTTCCACTCAGCAAACCGCAAGAGTATGGCAACAGGGTTACAACATTTGGATCCTAGGGCTAGAATGAGAGAAGCAGAGAAAGGTGTTTCTTTGGGAAATCTCTGTAGTTTCTCCTGTAGTTTCTCTCTTTCCAATTTTATTCGCTGACTGTACTTAACTCAGGCCATAGGGAAGGTAAAATCTGATTGATATTGCAAGTGACAACTGAGGCCTTGAAATCATTTCCTCAGTTCATCTTCAGGAGGTGTTAAGCCCACAGCGTTTTTCTGGCTCTAGAGAAGTGGAGCCATTTTGACTTTCATTTGCAAAAATCCACTTTATTCCAATTCCTTTAATCCACTGTTACTTGTGAATAAATTAGAATCTGCCCCAATAAAGAGGTTTAAAGAAGAATTATCAGATATGCTCAGAAGGGAAAGATTTTATAATGTTCTTTCCACTTTTGCCATTACAGGATAGGAGAAGAGATGGTCAGCTTTCACCAGGAATCACAAAATCATTGAATGCCCTTTCTGGTATCAGTAAAGTACAGAGGTTGGGGAGACTCACACGAGTGATTTAGTAAAATAAAGTGAGCCCCCAAATGAGCTTCTTAAGGAACGTGAGATCTCAGGTATCATTCTGCTCTCATTGCCAAGGGCACCTATAGCAGGTACCTTCAATTATTTGACTCCTGATTTACGTCAGTTGGTGTAAGGAGAATTGCATTTCTTTTTCATCTGATCAACATCTGGTTTTTTTTGAAAAACAGATGTGCACAAATCAATCTGATTAATGTGCTTGATTCTGCAATTACTGCAGGATAAATCAGCAGCGCACTAAAACCAACCTGGTGTCAAATTTTTGCTCCTGCACCTTCAGTGTTCAGCCTGACTTGAATTAGACTTTTGCTTTGTGAAACTTCTTTAGATACAAAAGGGGTAAAGTAAAACCCACAGTGCCAGGTCGCAGAGCATTTCTGATGATGTGATGTGGAGTTACCACTAACTAGAAGTGTTCATTTACAGCTGCAATGACAAAATGCAGCAAACCTTTGAAAAGGCTGCAGGCTATCTCATGTCTTCACAGGGCAGAAAGGTCCCTTTCTTGCAATTGCTCAAGCATCTTAGATATTAATTGGAGTTGTCAAAGCAGAACATAAACATATAAAATCATAAAAATATAATTATAAAAATATGTATTATATAAAATACAAAAATATAGATGGACTCAAAGGAGATACACCTTTCTTAAAGCAGTGTGGGATGCAACTCATTATCTAGTGGAGAATCACAACATACTGCTGTTTTCTTTAGAGGTCCTGCTGGAGACAAAGACAACATAGGAATTTAAACTAGTGGAGTGTTCTTTACAGATTTGGTTATGACTTATTTTGATGTCCACATAAAGGTGAGTGGGAAGATCCACATGGAGCCTCTGCTGCTTACCTGAGCCTGGTGTAAGGTGCTATGCACATTTCTCTGTGTTGTGAAAAGACTTTCATACGTGCCAATGTCATGTTCTGCATTAGCTTGTTTCCTCTTTGAGGGAAGCCCATTTTGTACATGTGCTCTCCATCTCCTTTTTTGCATGGGAGCTGGGAATCACAGAATGGTTTGGGTTGGAGGAAACTTTAAGCTCATCCAGCTCCAACACCTGCCATGGGCAGGGACACCTTCCACTAGAGCAGGTTGCTCCCAGCCCC
>NW_009927686.1:189042-198908 GCF_000696875.1 Nestor notabilis | reverse complement strand
ACCCTGTGCCAGCGCCTCAGCACCCTCACAGGGAAGAGCTTCTGCCCAAGAGCTCATCTCAATCTCCCCTCTGGCAGGCTCAAGCCATTCCCCTTGTCCTGTCCCTACATTCCTTGTCCAAAGCCCCTCTCCAGGTCTCCTGGAGCCCCTTTAGGCACTGGAGCTGCTCTAAGGTGTCCCCTTCAGGAGCCTTCTCTTCTCCAGCTGCCCCAGCCCAGCTCTCTCAGCCTGGCTCCAGAGCAGAGCTGCTCCAGCCCTCGCAGCAGCACCGTGCCCTGCTCTGAACTTGATCGACTCTAACCCCCCACAACCTGCCCAGTTCAGCACCACGAGTGTTTACGGGTCACAGCTGTAGCAGCCACTTGTTGTAGGTGCGCGGCTGATACTGACTGTTAGCACCAGGACAAACATACTCCTTGACTTCAGTAATTTTATAAGGAGGAGTGATTAAGGTGAGAATAAAACGAGGAAGATTTTTTTTCCCTTGTTCATTCTGTCACAGCCGCCCTTCATCTCCTTTAAATATGGGCCCTATGATCAAAATTCAAATCCACATCCAAACTTGCATTTTCCCCAAATCTGGGAGTGTTTTGAGCTGGAATCCATCACTTTCCTTTTTATTCTTTTTTTTTTTTTCAGCTGAAACCTAATAAATGTGCTCTATAAAAAATGAGTTCAGCCAACATCTGGAGGCAGATAAAAATCCTCCGAGCTACTGTTCCACAATCTTAGGGATCATTAGCACTGCAGAACGTCTATACAGAATATTTATCTTAAGCATGTAATAAAATGAAAGCTACTGTGCCAAATTCAGAACAACCTCTGATGAAAAGAAGCACCTCACATCAACATGAAGCTAGAGCTCTTCTAGCCAGAGAGAATCTTTTCTCTAGCCAAAGCACAGCAACTTGTAGTTACAAAAACTGAACACTAAACACAGGTATGGGGGGGAATTTATTATTTTAACTGTGAGACTTCATCACTGGTTAGTTTAATGTGTCTCTCCTCCTTTTTCTTTTAATCACCCTCCCCCTCTCCTTGGGATGGTTTATCGCTTGTAAATTATTTGTCACATCGTTGTAATTCTATCCAGATCCTTAACTTTCTAATCATGCATCTTTTATGGGGCCTCTTTTAAAGAAGCACTATAATTACTTGCCAAGGGTCCCTGTAAATTTTATCAGGCTGTAAAATATTATACTTTAATCATTTGAAAAAAAAAAAATTGGAAATATTCCCCCTGAAAGGCTACACGATCGATCCTGTGAGGAGCACGGCACCTTCTGCAGCCTTGCGTTTGTTCCTGGTGCATATACCCCAGGAGCCTTCAAGACTCCTCCGCTGCATTCAGTGTCATGGGAAAGTATTAATTGGAGAAACTGGCCTTTGATTAAGCTGAAGATATTGCTTACTGCATGTTTTAGCTGTTGCAAAATACACTATGAGGACCCTCTTAAATTCTGTTGAAGGCTCAGCTATCAGCTTGGTGGAAGAGGTGTGTATATAGGAGCAGATGCAGACGCAGAAATGAGCTGAACCTTTGTTATAGGAAATGGAACCCTTTTTAGAGGGACAATTCTCTGTTTCCACACAGATTTTGAAGCTATTATCTTGTCATTTAGTTTTATTAGGAGCAAATATATAGAAACACAAGTAACATTTCTACTATTACTATTTCATAGAATCACAGAACGGTTTGGGTTGGAACGGACCTTAAAGATCATCTGGTTCCAACCCCCTGCCATGAGTAGGCTCACCTTCCACCAGCAGTAGGCACTTTGGACTCATTTCTGTCAACCTTTACTAGGGGTACTAGCAACTTCCATGATGCTGTTTCCAAGAAAAAGTGTGACGAAACCAGGTACCTGATAGTGACCTGAAGAGTTTTCTGGAACAGGGTTTCCCGTGCACCTTTCCAAACAATAGTTTGCAGTTATTTTAAATCTGTATGTGTGTAAGGTGTAAAATTATGCATCACACTCATCACCAGCACTTCAATTAAATGTGCATGGTAGCTAAGCCCTTGCACGTTTCTGGTAAGTGGGCATTTCTTTAGATAGCTGAGCTGAAATACGAGCAAGTTAAATGATTTGGTCAAGGAGCACAGTAAGCTGGAAGCAAAGTAAAATATAGATCTCACCTCTGCTCTGTGCGCCTGGGGACCACTATGGGATATGCTTAAGAGGAAGGACAGACAATCTGTATAATTTCTCTTATCCTAAGAGAAGCTCTGAGAGGATCCTCTTATCCTACCTGTCCAGTGGCTTTCAGTTACTATCATGGGAATATTTCCCTAAATAGCACCAGATAAGACTCACCAGCACTCGGACAGCTTGGGTAAAGGCACTGTTAGATCTCTGCATTCCTGTTGTTTCCCAGGTTTTCTGTAAATACCAACTAAAAGTACTTTTCCCGAATGCCCTTTCCAGAAAAGCTCAGCACCGGAAGTTAACCATCCACATTCTGCACAGCATCAGCTTTGCAGTAGCCTTTGTCTTGGTGATCAGTGGCATTGAGCATGGAGAAGTCTCTGTGCATCAGCACGTGTGTGCAGGTAAGACACAGAGCTGTCAGAGCTGAGAATGATGTCTTACAGTGACAGCATCTGAAAGGGCCAGTGCACTGCACCCCACAACAGCATTCAGAAGATCAAAAAGTACACATCTTTCATTCATGATTCAGGCCAAGTCAAAAGATGATTGTTCATGAATGAGACAGACCTTGACCGTTATTTACAGTGGTTGTGGACCACCAGAAACTCTTCAATGAATATCCCTTATAAACCATACATAGGAAAATATAAAGCTGGCTCAAGTTACTGTATGTTGTTGCTATTTTTAATAGCTGAATGCTGACAGAAGGCAGTGGCAAGAGTGCTAACCATGCTTAAAGACAGATATAGTTATGGATGGTCACTGCAAGCCAGGGGTTCAACTGAAGTAACCTTTCTACCTGTAGGCAGGTTGTCCACAAAGACATCTGTGTTTGTTTCATATCCATCTCCATACTGACTGCAAATAAAGAAACTCTAACAACAGGTAGCCTGAAAGGCATAAAATACATCCACTTGCAATTAACCAGACACGCGGCAGATGTTTGAAAATCAGTATAAAAATGATTTCCACAGGCTGACATCTGGTCCTACAAGGGTCCCTGGGGACTCCTCTGCTGTTGTGTGAGCTCAGGGGTCAGGATTGTGCTCCAAGACAGCTCCCTAAACCCTTCAGCTGTTTACCTTGCTGCTGTGAGAGTTTACACCTCTACTCACAGCTCGGAGGGAGGAAGCTGTCCTGCTCACTTGGAAACACAAGTACTGGGTTTTTAGTCTCTAGTCCTCCTTCAGAGCCACCCCTCCAGGCAGGGAGAGTGCCACAGGCTGAAGCGAAATGGGTTCAAACCTGGATGTCAAAAGAAAAACAAAAAACAAAGAAAGAAGAAAAGACACCATACACAGATCTATTCTGCATCCCAAAGGACAGGGAGCAAAACATGGAAATAGTTGCTTTGCGGAGCCTGTGAAGTTGCCACTGCCTGCAACCAGCATTACCCCCTTCTCTGGTTGACTCAAGCCACTTGACAACCACTTCAGCATTGCTCTTTTATTCAAAACAGCCACTTCCATTAGATTCCTCCCGGTCGGGGCCAGCACTTACACTCCAGCCTGCATTTACACTCCCTCCTTGTCTAGATTTCCTGCCTTTACCTGGAGAGCCTGGTCCCCCCCCCTCACTCTGCTTACCCACCTGCAGCGATGCGGATGCAACCTGGCAGCTCGGAGCCCAGCTCCTGCTGGGACTGGCAGGAGCAAAGCCTGCTGCGGTACATCAGCAGCGTGCTGGAGGGCAGGCAGCAGCTGGAAAGCAAACAGGCTCCCAGCTCGGGGGGTACAAGCTGTCCCGCGGGCTGGCTGACAGCTACACATCAGCTCCACTGCACGGGAGGGCAGGGAGACACTTCCTACGTGTCAGCTTTGCAGCCAGGGATGTGGGGACTTGCTCCTTTCTCCTCCTATGCAGATGGTGTCCATCACCACCACCATTTGTCGTAGCAAGAGGGATGGGAAAAGAAATTAACTGCAGGACCAGAAATAAACACTGGTTTTGGTGCATGTTTTTGCTAATTTATCACTTGCTCATTTCAACAACTGCTTTGTAAGTGGTTACCAAACTTTATTAATTTCTGGAGAGTTTAGTGGTCACTATCTCTAATACTGAGAAACGAGAGTAAAATAAAGCATGTTCTCAAATGTTATGGCTATAGGCACACAAAATAGAGCCTTATAAACTATAGACTAATATAAAAGCTAAAACCCCTTTTCTCCTCCCTCCATTGCTAAAAAAGCATCTTAGCTTCTGGTCTGAAAAAAACATACCTCACAGTATCTCCTCTACTACAAGATCTCCACGGAATAAAGATCCTATTTTTTTCTTTCCAGTATATTAATTAAAAAAAACCAATAAAACCAAACAAAAATCAACTTGTGCTGGACTGAACACCACAAGGCTTACTTAACATGACCTGACACATGGTGTTTTGAAGATGACAGGGCCAGGATCACAGTGCCAGTGTGACACCACAGCCTGACACAGGGCATTCAATGCACTGAACATGGAGCCTGAGCGTGCAGGATTATTACATGCAATCACCAAATGCTAATTGGTTTCTAAGGCAGGCTGTATCAGATGAAATGTAAACCAAAACAGAAGCTGTTTCTCCAAGGCTTTTAAAGTTAAAGGCCTGGCTAAGCTTGGGTAGTTAGAACCAATAACACTCAGATATTCCCTTTGATCCCATATTCCTGCATGTCCATTATGAAACCATCAATATCTTGTGAAGGTTGGAGGGAAGGTGTAGGCTCTCTGAGGATTGGCCAAATGCTACCCTTGCATCTCTCCCAGCTCCTCTTTCCAATATTTATCTTCATCAGTGATTCTGATACCATAAACAATGACAGCTCACATCAAACTCAAGGCAGTGAGGGGATAAAGAAACAAGGGATGTTCGGTCGGGAGGATGCTGGCGCAGGTCTATGCCCAGCTGCCTGGTCACAGGTTTCCTATAACACTGCACCTCTAAGCACTGTAATTGCCTCAGGCAACTTCTCTCCACTTAATGTTAAAGAGGAATATTAAATCAACAGACATTTATACACACTGACTTAGAATTCTGTGAATGCAAAAGTGATTCCATCTCTGGGCCCTAAACTGTACAGAAGTTTCTAGGAGGACAAGGCATGGATGCAACAGCAATGAGGTCTCCCACCATCCGCTCTTGCTTCCCTGGATTAGATGGGAACTTTCTCCATTTATGTGGGATGGAAAGCAGAGTAAAGGTGTGCAGTTTGTTCTCTTCCGTATCTACCAGATTCCAAAGGCTAAGAAAATATCAGCAATGCTTTGCCAATGACTCCCAGGAAAAGATTGTCACAGGGGTTATTTGCTGGGGACAGAGGAGGTAATAGCCCGCTGGTGCTGTGCAATCAGCCCATAATGAAAAGTCCTAGACACAGCAAAAAATCTGAAAAATTGTTGGGAAATGGGACAAAATGTCTATGGCTGGAGTTTACGTTTTTCTTTTACCAGATGCTAAAATCAATGAGCCGAGACAATAAGTGGACAGAGATGTAGCTGAACTACAGGAGGTCACTGCATGCTTCTGCCTCTGAGAACAGTAGAGTTGTGCCATGGAGAGGCTGCAATATCTTTTCAGGCTTCCATGGTGTCAGCACTGCCTTTTCTAGGACAAGGAAACCCCTCCATGAAGACTACGCTGCATAGAGGAAAGTGGCACAGGTGGGCAAAGTTCCATGAAGAGACTCACAGTGGCCTGCTCATAATCCCAGGGCAAACTTGGCCTCATGAACGGGATGGCAAAGCTCAGGTGCCTCATACACCAGGCAGTGGTCACTTCGGGGTCACATGGGTGGAATCCCCATCCCTGGCAGTGTTCAAGGCCAGGTTGGACACAGGGGCTTGGAGCAACCTGCTCTAGTGGAAGGTGTCCCTGCCCGGGGCAGGGGTTGGAGCTGGAGGAGCTTTAAGGTCCCTTCCAGCCCAAACCGTCCTGTGATTCTATGACCTCTTGAGGGGACTCTGCTCCTGGGCAGGTCTGAGCTTTCAGACCCATCAGGATGTCTCGATTCCCCAAGGAGCAACATCTTTCTGATGCAAACAGACCTTCAGTGCTGAGGAGGAGTGAAGCTGAGTGTGTGCTGTTGCCATAGCAGGGGCAGAGTAATCTATGGAAACCCTTGAAAGGGGATTGCTCTATGTACTTGCAAAACAGCATAGCCAAAAACAGTACCAGGGCACTTACAAGGCATGCTGTGAAGCTGGGATAATTTCCATCCATTTAGCAAAGTGCTTCCAGTTCTCATTTCAGAGCAGGTAAAAGGAAAATACAGTAAATATTGAACAAACAAAGTTAATCTGTAGTCGCAGCACTTTACCCGTGAAAAAGCTCAAACTGTCTGACTGCTGCCTGCTCCTGGTTCATTATTTTCCTCTCAGGCAGGATGCCTTTTTTGTTGTTGTTGTTGTTAAAACACTACAGCTGTGTGATGGTTGGCTGCTCTCATTCCCCTCCATACACAGACTCACTAACCCATAAGGCACAGATGAAAATCATGGGGTAGTCAATCCCTATGGCAAATGCAGGCATTTTGGTAACATGATATATATCTGTGAGTAATCACACACTTTGCTTTTCAGTTTGGGTGGAAAAGTGCCCTTGAAAATTGCTTACTCTCCCACTAAAATATACAGGATTTGTACTCCAAGGGACAAAGCAGAAGTACAATGAATCACTGAAATCAGGAAAAAACAAGTAAGGTTCTTTGAATTTGTCCTTTCACAGAGATTCAGGACTCAGTTCTTCAAGTTTTTCTTGCTATTGCACTGTGCTCTGTTCTTGGTTACAGTAGCTTAAACATCAGCTGCTGTGGCTAAATTGGTTCTTGAAATTTGCAAGCAGGGTGACCAGGGATGAATTTTATTTTCAAGGCTAATGCAATTATCAATCTGGTTTTGTCTTTTACCACTTACATCAGCACAATAATCAAAAACATTAACAAATGCCTGACCAGAAACGTTCTGTTGAATACATCATAAATGGACCCCAATTGCTTGTGAAGATTCTAAGTCCTTTGTTTTCCAGAGAAAATGCTCATTGCTCATTTTCCATTGAACTCGGGCATTTCGGGACAAGATCGTATTTCATGTTCTCTTTTCTGGGGAAATCCTCACTGGATATAAATAGCTACAGGACTCAAATGACTTCCAGGAGTCTTAGTGAAGGTATTACTCTGGTATGGAAATGTAACTGGTTCTGCAAGTTTCGTTGAGATGATTTCAACCTGCCTGCTGTCGTGCCTACTGGAGACACTTCTCATCCATTGCTAGCTACAGGGACCTTTGAAATTGCAGAAGAATTAGGGTGTTTCAAGGCAAACAGGGGTCATTTTGATGTCTGACTCTGGATTTTTGCATTTTAATCCTCTTAAGCCTCAGGTCCAGGCAGGCAAGCCTGATGACAGCAGGTTCAGAGTGAGTGGAGAAATGATTGTCTGGCAGCAGCTACCCTCAGCTCGGTCAGCTCAGAATCTCCAGCACGTTTGCAGAGCAAGTCTTGAACTTGACAATCTTAGTCAGGTAGGAAAGTGTTTTACAAGTGCTCTGCCACCACGTCTGTTCAGCGTGTTACATAGCTCTGTACAGATCACAGAGAGCAGTGTCATTTTTTGGCTGGGTATTTTTTGCTTTCTCCCAGAACATCCATGTTTCAAGAGCATCCAATCTTTTGAGTAGCATCAAGCTACTCTTTTCATCTGTAGGGATGAATTTCTCAACCTGCTCAAAAAGGAAAATGCTATCCCAGATGGGAGGGAAAGGTCTCTCTCTTCCCTTCCCATTTCTTCAGAGGAAAGAAGATTTGAACATTGCATTTGGAAGACATTCAGTCAAGCAGACAGTCAGCTGCGCTCGGTGCCATTTGGATCAGGTTTTCAGAACTATGAGAGAATGCACCTTGTGCAGGATTAGTGAAAACAATACCAGAGCAGAGGAATAACACAGCAAACCAGACAGACACGTAAGGCATAGCCAGCCATTAGGTGAAAGGCAAACATCATTTAGCAACTCCCAAGTTCATGAATGGTAGATTTACAGAAATTTAATCCCTTTCTACTCATTAGGGGATTTCACTACACACCAGAAATAGCTGATTGGGAATAGGAGCAATGTATTTAGAAGAATGAAACACACTTCAGAAAACTCCTTTGAATCCTTCAAAAAAGTAAAAGCACTAATTAAAAAAAGATGTTTCTCTAAGAAACAGCCACAGGTTTACAGGGTGGGAACTGGCTAACTTCTTAGAGTCTGTTCTGTGTGTCTGGCCACTGGTTGGCAACTGCAAACCTTCACACTATAAAAACTCTTTCAGTAACACTTTGAAATACTTGCCCAATCATGTTTAGTTCACTTGGGATTCATTATAATACCATTAGATGGGATTATATCATTTGGTTTATTGTCAATTACATTTCCATATTGTGTCCAGTGGTTTTATGATGTGGACAAATATTCCACCAAGGACTTAGGCTGAGGCCATCACATTTAAATTCTTTTCCTGAGTAAGAGTTGGCAGAAATCCTCATCTCAAGACATCCAGGCTGCAAAACCCTCCTTGGAAGCAAAGGGGAGACCAAACACAGTTTTATGCTATTGAGAAGACTGCTCCAATGGTGCTGTGTGTTCTAGAGTTTGGTGAATCTACCTAAGTGCTGGAATCAAATACAAAATGCATTGTCTATCTCTCCCTTCACCCTGACTAGAAAGACCACAGTGAAGTACAGATTTGAGATCTTCTGATTCACAGTGGCTGGCCAGAGCAGCAGCATGAGCACCAAGACAGATGCCCTAACCTCCTTAGCAACACTGACAGACATCTAAAGTACCTGGAAAGCTGGTAATGAGCTGAAGCCCTCAGACTCAAATGTCTGATCACATCTGCTTTCATATTTAAAACATTAAATGCTTCCAACAGTAATAAGACTCTAGAGAAATGAAATTACCATCAGTGGCAACAAGAAGGATGTCAGACTTCTTGTCGCACCAGATTAAAATCCTTTTGTACTATGCCCCTCATCACTGTTTCAGGACAGTAAGTAAATAATCCCTTTTCTTATAAAGGGAACAAGCAAAGCTTGGATGTATTGGATTGCATAATGTATGTTCAACAAGAGTTTTAGTGCTGTCACCTCTAATAGAAATTAAATGTATGTGCTAATGACCTAGGTAATAAGAATGCGGGTTTCTCTGTATGGGAATAAGTGTTGCTTTCTAACAAACTTACACTCATGCTAAAGAAGAAGGTGGATTCTGTTGTTGAAAGCTGCCTGGAAGTATTTTAAAGAAAGCACATGGCAAAGCACAGAAAACATCTAAGGAAATAATAATAAAAAGAGAGCACGATGAAAGTATCAGGGCTTCACAGCAGTAATAATAATAAAAATAATGTGTAATGGGATTATACAGACAAAGAATCAGCTCTAAAACACATGGTGAAAGATCTGCATGTTGATGAAGCATTTGTTCTGATCATAAAACAATACCCATAATTAGAAAGTTAGGTGTTAAAAAAATTAATCTGGTCCAGAGTTGGTCTGCTTGTGAAAATGACAGTGATGCTCTGATTGCAACGTGTGTGCCTGTGTGCAGCATGTGAGCAGGGAACACAACGTTCCTAATTCCTCTCACCCCAGTGGGAGGAGGCAGTCCTCCCCAGTGGAAACTCTCCCTCTTTCCCCTGTACAAAAGCAGAATGGGGCAAGAGTGTGGTGGAGTCTTTCCACAAACCTTGGAGAAATG
>NW_009927686.1:144679-189011 GCF_000696875.1 Nestor notabilis | reverse complement strand
TCTTTCCCTCTATCAAATTTGACCAAACACAGCTGCTGGCTCAAAGGCAGAGAGAATACAATGTAATAGTTGGCCAAGCCTCTTGCAACCCCCATAGAAGACTTGTTTCCAGAAAGACATAAACTGATTTTCCACAAGATATAGACCAGGAGGGAGGAAGGTGTTCGGAACAGTTATACCTCTGTTGGATGTGCAATGAGCTTTGCAGATAGTTCTCTGCCTGTGTTGTCTCTGGTGGTAACCAGACAGCCCAAGGAAGCTGTGGAGAGTGTTTCTCTCTGCTGGAACCTGGCTTGTGGTGCTGTTTCTAGCGGAGAGTCTCAGCGTGTCTATAAGGAGGCTTAAGCCTCTTTCTAGGCACCAACCAACATTTGGCCTGGGGAGAGCAAATGAGTCACATCTGCACAGCGCTTTGGCAAAAAAAAAAGCCCTGTAAAACTCTTTCTTTTAGTTAGGAGGCTCTCACAGGGAAGATATATTTTCATGGGAATTTACAATTTTTTGCCCTCGAGAGAAATTTCACCGTTTTCCTTAATCAAAAGCGGTGTCATTTTTACCACGAAACATCTCACTTCTTCCCATCTGGCCAAAACCACTCCAGTGAGACATGGGCTTGGAAGAACTTGCAAGCCTTGGAGGGCCAGATCCAGCGGACCAGGCTGACTCAGTTCCTTTATGGCTCTAGGCAGTGGGCTTGCCTATAAACGCATATCCCTGTGTGGATGTAACCCCGGCATGTGCAGTTCCTGGCAGATGCAGAGCAGAAGCCAAGAGACAGAGCAGATCCGAACCACACTTTCTCCTGCAATAGTCAAGCAGATTTCAGCAGCGCTTAGTGGTGGCGAGGACAGGTCTGGTTTTGGCAGGCGCAGAGCCCTATGTGTCTTGTGACCTAACTACTGGAAGTGATGGATTTGCTGGGGAGAGACCTCGCCTGACCATGTGGGCAGTAGGGAAGAGCTGCCACACACTGTCCTTGCAGCATTTCCCAGCACAGCTGTGCACCAGGTTAGCACTGGATTGCAGTGACATGGTCCATTTTGTTGTGGACTTGGGTCCTCCCAAAGTCAAATCTCCAAATCTCAAGCACACATGCCCATGTAACCTTGTGTAACCTCATGTATAACTGCATGAGGAAGCAGTTCTTGGGTCTATTTAAGACATGTTTTCCCTGCTGGTCTGGTGATCATGGAAGCTATAGAGAGCTCTGAAGAAGAGCTACTTGAAATTTACCATTGGATATATTTTCCACATTAAGATGGAAGGAAACCTCAAGGAAAAATGTCATTTTTTAAAATTAATTCCAAAGAAATAAACTCCTGGTAAATGAGAGAGTTCATTTTGCACTAGCCAACAAGGGAAACACTTCTCTAATGACTGAAAAGTGGAAGTCTGCAGTCTGTCATGCACATATTTCCTGCAATGTTCAACAGGATAACTTCTTAGGTTGCTGAAAACTGAAGGGAAAAATCAATGTATTTTTTTTCTTGCAATAAGAAATACTCTTAATTTGTGCACACTCAACAGTTTTGCAGTAAGGGAGAATTTTCTTGACCCCTTCTGTGTCCGACACTACAGCAGTAAAATACAGGCTTTCCATTTTCCCTCTGCATTGTTTTGCTTATGATCCTCTCCCTTCCCGTTAGAATTTCAGCTGCCATTACTAATTCTGGACTGATGGTGGATTGACCTGAGGACTAGAGAGACCTTTTTATGTCCAAGAAGGTTCCCGGCAAGCATGCCAGTGAGACGTCTGCCATTGGAAATGAGGTCTTACGTGTGCTACCCTCTGAAGCACAAGAAGTTTGCATAAGGCACCTTTATGTGTGGGGTGAGGCAGAGCTCCCTTGCAGGAGGTTTGCGGGTTGATGACGTTTTGTACCTCTGAGCCTTGCAATGCTGGTGTCAGCACCTGCTGCCCTCTGCCACAGAGTGGAGGTGGTGGCTGAGGGCAAGAAATGCAGGGCAAGAAGTACTCAGTCTGCTTGCCCTGACACCCTGCCAGAACCTGGTAGTCCTTCAAAGCCCAGAATTATCAAATGGGGAGGCTGACCCCATGAGCCTACAGATCTGAAGTGACAGGAAAGGAGACAAGAAAATGAGACTGGATGACCTAGAGTCTACTGAATTCATACTGAGGCACATGTATTCTAGCCCCATTCAAGTTCTTCAGGAAGATATCTATGTTCCATTTCTTTTGTTAGAAAATATCCAGGCTGTGGCTGATGCTTTCTGTTTCAGAGGATGCCTGAGATGCAGGGCCATAAATTCCAGCAGGTTGTGTGAAAGGGTTGTCATCTTTTTTGTTTGTTTCCTTGTTTATGTGTGGGTTTTTTCTCTGGAGGATAAAAACCAGTAATCATTAATGCTATCATCTAACATGTTCCTTCTGAAGAACAAACCCAGCCGCCTTCCACCACCTTCCCTTTCCTGTGCTGTTTCTGAGAAGAAGTGTTGAATGAAAACAGAAAGCTGCATTTTGGTTTTTAAACTAAAAAAGGGAAATTCACGCTGGATGTGAGGAAGAAATTTTGCCCACCGAAGGTGTTGAAACACTGTCACCGGTTGCCCAGAGAGGTGGTGGATGCCCCATCCCTGGAGACATTCCAGGCCAGGCTGGATGTGGTTCTGGGTGGCCCGATCTAGTTGAAGATGTCCCTGCTCATTGCAGGAGGGTTGGAAAAGGTGAGCTTTGAAGGTCCCTTCCAGCCCAAACCATCCAGTGATTCTATGATTTTCCAAAATGACATTCAGCGTGTCTGTGTGCATTTCGGCTTGGTTGAAAGATATCTCTATGCTTCTAGACATGTTCAGCTCCTTCCTTTTTGAGAAAAGATCCCCAGTTGAGTGCTGGCCCACACAAAGATGAGCTGGACAGCAATGCATCCTCATGGTCATGTGAAAATGCTGAGCTGAAAAGGAGGAGGATATGCTGCCATGGACAGAAGAGGTACCTGCATGCTGATGCTGACAGGGTGGCATTTCAAAGCAAAGGAATGGGGGAGCACAAAGGAGGTAGCGTTATTTAATAGAGGGCTGATAGTGTTAGTTTCTCTTTTAACAGTTTCTTCAGGAGGCCGTACTTCCACAACATGGAGCTAAGGACCAAGAAACGTCAGTTTAATTTGGTCTCTGATACTCAATCAGTGCATGGCCTCAGGCAAGTGACTTATCTTTTCTCTATCTAAACGTCTGCATCAGTGAAACAGAGGTGAAAGTACCTTCCACAAGAGTACCAGTGAGTTTAGCATAACTCATTAATGTTTCCTCAGAGCTTTTAAATCCTGCAGCAAAATATCCTCTGCAGGCCCTGGTGGTTAATGCACTGTAGGGGTGATGGGCAGGAGAAACCAAAGCTGGGCACCCCCTTTCTGTGCTCTGTGACTGACAGCTTGTGATACAGTCGTAGGCAGACGGCTGGTGTGCCAAGTGCAGGTCCCCATCAGTGTGATTAGAGGATGCTCCCACTGGAGAAGACTGTGACTGGGAGAGTGCCAACAGTGTCTTGCTGAGAAACAAACAACCAATGTATCAGCCCTGATCACTGCATTCAGCTAATGAAAATGTATGTAATTGATATTTTATAACTATATGGAGAAAGGATTTTTTTTTAGGGCTTTAATGGTATCGATTGATGGGAAGGAAGCCAGATAGATGTCTCTAAGCTGCAGGCTATAGGGCTAAAGTGCCTTTGAGTCAGGAAATGCATACTTGTTTAAAATACACTTCAAATTTTCACATAATTTGCAGCCTTTAATCGCATTTTTGGACCGTGACAATCATGTAGCCACTCGAGTCAACTGATTGTCTCATTTCTGATCAATTATTGTTGTCAACATCTCTCCCCTATATTCTATGTACAGACTCACTCCTACCGTGATGCCCTGGGATATGCTTTGGAATGCTCTCGTTGCAGGTGCTCTGGCGCAGAACTTTTCTAAGGTTCATCACTGCTCATTTCATGTGAAGCTGCTTGGAGTGGCCTGGCGGAGGCAATACTGATGCTTTAAAACACATGCAGATGTTGTTGCTTGCTATTTCCATGAGCCCTTCAAGGCAAAGATTGTCTTTTGCTTTGTGCTAGTACAGGCCCTCAAAAAGATAGGAAGGGTCTTGATCTTTTCTTAGGCTCCTCATGGTGCCAAAATTCATTAAGTCATTTGGGTTCTGTTCATATCCAACTGTGATTACATGAGCTGCTTTTTCCTTTGCCCATGGCATCACACTGGGCAAAGCAACATGTAGCAATAATAGTTGATTTTTCTCTATAAAATAGGAAGATTAAAGAGCAGGGGATCTGCATGAGCAGAGAAAAAAGAACCTGGGCCCCCCATGCAGGCGACTCTAACATGAAACCCAAATATAGATGAGACTGAGTGAAAAGGAGGCAAGTAAAATGAGCTTACTGCAGCAAAGGCATGGTTTGGAAAGCTAATGGCAAGGTTACTTTAGACAAAAGGTTTCTATTGACTTTAATGGGATTTAGATAGCCCAACAGCACTGGCTTAGGTTTAAGCACTCAGATTGGCTTTGGTCATTGTAAATAAGATTCTCTTTCTGTTGTGACATGGGAAAATGGACCCAGCAGTAGGCACTTGGAAGCCCAGTTTTCAGCCTGTACAGCACATGAAGCTGTGAGTTGGTTTGTGTTGTTTTCTTTGTCTTTTTCTTTTTTGTTTTGTTTTCCTTGAGGAAAAAAACTGTTGCTCATCTTCAGATCTATTAAAAGAGATCTCAATGTCCTTCCCCTTTTTCTCTTTTTCACTCTCACTCATTGGAGCAAAACACAAAACATTCGCATGCAAAGCATTAAACCAAAAGAAGAAAATAAAAAGAGTGGAAGACAAGTAGAAGGATGAAACGTTGACATTTCCTGATCTACCTCTCCATGTGCCCACGAACAGAGAAGTGTCTTGCACATATACGTCAAAGGGGCTTGACTAGGAACTCAATGGGAGATTTCATTTTCAGTTCTTACTAAATGGAATAGTTACACCGAGAGAGAAAAGGAACAGGCTGGATGTGAGAGGAAAGTGCAGAGTCATTCTTTCTCTTCTTGTGGTCAATGTGTCATTCCTTGGTTGTAGCTCTGCTTGGGACATTTTTCTGTGGAAATAGAATGAAGAAAATCAGATTTATTTTAATACTACTGGTAAAATTATACTAATACTGTACGCAAGACTCTCATTTGATACCAGGTCTTAGAGGGTTGCTCCTAAAACCATAAGTGTTCAAGTGTTACTGTTGTCTTCTCTCCCACCACTTCTGTTTCCAGTTCCTCTAATCATTATTCTACTTACTTCATTTGTAAGAGCTGGCATAAACAGTCCAACATTACAAAATAGCATTTATGGAGAATGAAAGTTGTGGTAATTAATCATCCTGGGTGAAATTCTAGCCCAATGAAGTCAGTAGCAAAACTCCTGCAGCTTCAAGGTTTCAGCTCATGGCCATCTTAGTGCCATGAATTATTTGTACTCTGGATGGCTTTTGAAGCTTTGAGTACATTAAGGAAAAACACTGGGTTTGTGTGTTTGGTCATTAGGAAGGAATAAACAATGGCTGCAAGAATAAAAAGTTACAGATAGTTACAGTGTTCAATATTTCTTTTGTCTCTGCAGATCTTAAGCCCAAATCAGCTTTTGTGACTGCTCTGCCAACAGTTGGGGATCTAAAAGCCGAGTCTTTCTGGCTAGTAGTAGTCACAATGTAGCTCATGAGTGTGCTAATGATGCATGAGACACAAACCAGAGTTCTCCCGAGTTTCACTGGTTTTGCAGAACTAGCCATAGAAAAGCTTTCCTTATTTATGGAGTCTCAGTTGCAGCTCACTGAAAACAGTAGTGAGCTTCCCTGTTGATGTCAATGAGCTTTTGGCTCAGCTCCACAAACATCTGATTCTCCTATTCGAACTGGTATGACTCCATTATGCAATACTTAAGAGTTTGTAACACTTCATCAGAATCCACCATAGATAAATTGCAAACATGCTTATTTAATCCATGTGATAGGATTAATCCGTGTTTCCCCCAAACAATTTATTAAAGCAAAACCTAAGGGATTTCTTAGCCCCCCAGGACCTGCAGTAACTGGGGCTGCCTCCAGTAATCCCCCTCTGGCCTTAGAAAGACAGCCTCAAATATTATTCATAAGCACTTAATTTCTTGTTTCCCCACTATACATTATTCTTGAGTTTGTGGCTGTGCCACATACATTCAGAGAGTGGATAATCTCTGGGGCAGCTGCAGATGTCTCCTTCAGACTCTGACAAGCCTTGGTCATTGCTGAGCAAGAGCAACCGTCTCAGTGATCAGGTTTGGGTTTTTTCCTTTATTAATGAAGCAGCCAAGGTGGGACCGTAGGTGATGATAACACTGACAGTTCACAAGCAGCTAAATACTGTTGTGACCAGTGTAATGCCAAAGTTAACATTTGCAGTACCTCTCCATTTCTCCCAATGATTAGGAAGGGCCTTAGCAGATAGGAGAAGGAAAGAAACCAGGGGGACTTGTGTGATCTGCCCATGTCACAGAAATCAGTAGCAGAAGTCATAAAGCCATCTAGTAATGGATATTATCTTTTCTCAGATGACTGCAGAATTTCTAATGAGAAATTTTCCCTCTCATATCAGTGACAATGTTGGTTTTCCTGAGTTCAAGAGGAAAATCCAACTTGCCTCTGGGCATGCAATAAATCATCTAATATCACTCTTAAGAATTGATCACCCATGAGGGGCCATGATCTCATCACTGGCTTGGAGAAGGAAGCAGTTGATACAAGGCAAAAGCACTCCTTGAATATGTTGTATAACTTTTTGTACTCATTAAGATGCTTCAGATACAGAACAACCCCCTTTGTTCAATATTTATCTTTTCATCTGCCCTGACCTGGGAAATGGGAGCACTTCGAGAAGTTAATTGAAAGCTTGCTTTGTTTCATTTCAGCTTTCAGGTCTAAAACTTCACTTTCAGTAATGGTACTGAGAACACTTCTGTCCTTTCTGCAATAGCTCAGAAACCTTTTCCAGCAACACCTGGGAATTTGTTATCGATCACCATTGTCTTATTCCAGGAATTGTCCACTGAGATGATTTTTCTTATTGAATGACAACAGGAACCCCCAACCCAAGAAGAGGATTATGTCTCTCATATTTCCATAACCAATCAATCACAAGATGCTCTACACAGGATTCCCATGTTGTCTGTCCTAGATGAGCCAGGGGGGGTTGATTTGTATTTTATTCTATCCTTCCTCACCCAAGTCTGCTGCCTGCCAAGAGGGGCTGAGGTCTGAGCATTCAGGCACTGAGCTGTGCGAGTTTCTTGCACAAGTTTTGGGAAATATCTGTGCCTGAACTAACATATATGAACTAATATATATGCATATATATGGCAAAAATAAAGATATCATTTTGTTATTAATATGGTCCATAAATTTTTGGGAGCAGGGACTGTTTCTAACAAGATTTATATATAGTACTTTTTGCAGTACTGTCCATACCTGCTGGCAGAAGAAAAGATTTAGCAGGGTCTTATTAATGAAAAAAAGAAACAAAAGATAGCAAATTGACATCGTTATAAATTCTCAAGTCCTCCTTCAGGACAGGACTGGTAGGGGATGGCAGTGAGCATTCCAGTGTTAGCCCCCAGTGCCCCTTAGACATTCCACCCTGGCTAATAGGGGATAAATGCTATTAAGTACTAATGAATAAATTAAGCATGAATAAATAAGTATTAATAAATAAATTGGAAAGGGGCTTTGGACAAGGGCCTGTAAGGACAGGACAAGGGGAACGGCTTGAACCTGCCAGAGGGGAGATTGAGATGAGCTCTGAGGCAGAAGCTCTTCCCTGTGAGGGTGCTGAGGCGCTGGCACAGGGTGCCCAGAGAAGCTGTGGCTGCCCCATCCCTGGCAGTGTTCAAGGCCAGGTTGGACACAGGGGCTTGGAGCAACCTGCTCTAGTGGAAGGTGTCCCTGCCCGTGGCAGGGGTTGGAACTGGAGGAGCTTTAAGGTTCCTTCCAACACAAACCAGCCTCTGATTCTATTTCTGATCATTTCTGAAGCTGGGAATTCACAAAGCAACTGATTAATAATGACTTCTCACTAGTTCCATGTTAACATTTCCTTGCATTACACAATGTACTCGACCAGCTTCATACCTTTCCCTTACTAGCACAGACCTCTATTTTACAAGAGCTCTTGTAGGTATGTTTCAAAGGACAGAGTAGGAATAACAAGAAAACATTTAGGAGCTGAGACAACTGTGTCCTGAAACAAGGAATAGAAAAACTCAGCCAAGCATGAAACATGGTTCTTTCCAAAGAAGGGATAAATCCCAGTACTTTGCATGAAGTGAAAGATGTAGAAGTGTTTGAGACTGGCCTTAATTTGCTGGTGATACTAGTGATATTAATAAAGTTATTTAAAAACGTTTACCAGTGTGTCCAGCATCAGCTGTGACATCATGCTCTGAAGCTGAAATCTCAAGCATTGTATTGCCCCTGAAATGAGGAGACGTATTCAAAGAGTTCAGAAAGAAACAAAAATAAACACATAAAAATGGGGCAACACCACGATGTCTTGGGGGCTGCACCTTTTATCTGCTTTACAGATTTTGATCCTTTCATGTTGCATTCTTGAATCCTTCTGCACAAGCCCAAGGGTGACCCACACTCGTTTTTCTCTTGGGTCTTTGCAAAAATCACTGGGGTCCCAGTAATGGAGCTCAGAGAAATGCTGCTCATAGAAAAACTTGGCGTCACCTTAGATCCACTCTCTACGGTAATACCAGGAGCTTCAGAAAGCCTTTGCCCTTAGTACTCTCTCTCAGTTCTTGTCTAAGGATTTAAAGCTACAGCATTTCATGCAAATGCTTTATTCATTTCAGTCCAGAAAACACTGAGATCTTACATTTTTATTTTAATCCTTAATTAATCCAAATCTCTACATGTCTTAATATAATGAAAGACTAAAAATAACGACCTCAACACCCTCACCCTGCCCCAGGCACTTTGGGTTTTAACCTTTTTTTTCAAGGGGGTTAATTTTAGACTTGGCATCTTTGCCCCATGAACTTCCCACATGTGGTTAAAGCTACAAGCCAGGTCCTGCCACCAGCCATATTTACCAGAAACAGCAGCAGAAATTTCCAGCAGAACAGTAAAGGGGCTGCAGTTCCTGTTGTTCTGCCAGTATATTTCATCTAAAAATATTATTCATCTTGCCAACTGCTTTAATGCAATTGGGGAATGGCAGAGCTGGGAAGTCAGAAGAAAAGCTCTTTGTTAAAAAATTTCAGCTCAGAAGTCACTCTATTTTCTATACTGTCTGCTGCTCTTTTCTTTTCCTTTCTGCATGTCCTTCTTCCCTGTTTACCCTGTCTGTTCTCAGACTTTTCCCAGTTGTATTAATTATCATTCACTAAAATACCTATCATTTAAGGTGCCCGTGTTTGACTTTTAAACACAACTTTTTAAAGAGAACTTGCATGAAGAGAGATGGTGTAAAAAAAATTACCCTGCTGCAGGGTCAAAATCCTCCCTGATAGAACTACCTGGATTTAGATCATGGGAGTAACCTGGAAATAGTTTTGGGGAACATGGCACACAGGCTCTTCTGAGCCAACCAGAGCCCAAATCTTTGCCTTTCCCTCGTTTCGTTGACTCTGCCATTTCTCTTCTTCGTAGTTTTCTGTTGCTGAAGCAGAAGCTGGAAGATGATCAGAGAGGAAAGCAGAGACACTGAGGTCAAATGTCCTTGAAGTCTGCTTGTGACTAACACATTAATGAGCTTATTTGGGGAAAATCCAAACCCAACTTGTTCTGCACCTGAGCATGAAGGGCACCTGCCCAAAGAAGGGCACCGGAGCTGGTGCAGGGCCTGGAGCACAAGTGTGATGAGGAAGGGCTGAGGGACCTGGGGGGTTTAGTGTGGAGAAGAGAAGGCTCAGGGGGGACCTTATCGCTCTCTACAACTGCCTGACAGGAGGATGGAGCCAGGAGGGGGCTGGTCTCTGCTCCCAAGGAACAAGGGATGGGACAAGAGGAAATGGCTTCAGTTTGTGCCAGGGGAGATTTAGACTGGTTATTAGGAACAATTTCTTCACTGAAAGCATTGCCAAGCATTGGAACAGGCTGCCTAGAGGTGGACTTGGCAGAACTGGGTTAACAGTTGGACTCTATAACCTTGCTGGTCTTTTCCAACCTAAGTGATTCTATGATTCTATGATCACACTAAAGCAGAGAACTTGGCACATTGACACCAGCCCACTTGTAGCAGCAGAGAAAGAAAAAACCCTACAACAGTTGTAGGGATTTCTAAATAAATAATAATAAAAGAAGAAGTTTGACTTCACTTTGGTGACTCGACAGCCCCTTATTTCCAACAGCAGTAACCTTCCCCGAGTGCTGCTGTGTGCCAGGCTGGATCCAGCCCCTGGGATGACTCAGGTACCGTGGCTGCTGTGACCTTGCCAGGAGGGAATGGGAGGGTGGTGAGAGCTGGGCTCCCAGCCTCCCTCCAGCCTGCTGCAACTGGGAATGGCCCCTTTGGAGGACGCTTACAGGTGTGCTCTTGGCTTTCAAGTTAGCTCACTGTGGTTCATCCCAGGCAGGTGCCCCAGTGAAGCTTCGTGGTATTTTGGCAGTAGAAATAATCCTAACCTGCTGCCTTCTATTTGCTCTTTTACATAGATCTGTGAGGATACCTGCAAATAAAGAAGAGCAGAAGAGGCTAGATTATAAAACAACTTGTGGTTCAAACCAGCCAGGGGGAAGCTTCTATCAAGTGAGTTTTAACCTTACACACGCTTTCATTTCTAATTATTATTTATGACAATTACTACCATTAATTTGTTTAGTGAGCTGAGTGTACATGTTATCCTGACAAGTGTCAGCCAAATAAAAAATCTCTTCCCCCTCCAAATCTAATATTCTAAAAGTGGCAGGGTACTAACTAGATCTTGCACAACCTGATAAAATCATTACAGCCTGAACATGGTGTAGTACAGAGGAGTCTTTTAAGAAGATTTCTGAAGGAAGAAACTGAAGGATGATGACATATGTTAATAACAAAGCTGCTGCAGGCATATCCACAGGCTGAAGATGTGCAATCTGGAGCGTGCAGGGGACATGAGGCAGGGTTGAGGGCAGGCATCGGGAGAAGAGCTGGTCCAAGTCTTGCTGGTGAGTCGGGGCAATGCCCAGAGCCAGGTAGGTGATTTTACTGGCAATCCAGCATGGTGGGTCCAGCCTGCTCATCAAGACTGCCATGCAAGAGGGATATCGCCTCTGAAGCAGGTGGAATTTGGCCTCTCATCCTTTGTCAGTGAGGAAAGGAGAGAGGATCTAAGAATGAGGAGAAAGAGGAGGAAACTGGTGATAGGCAACCCACAGAACCAGCAATGCCAGGTTGCAAGATGAGCTACTTGCTTGTCCTCACTGTGCTGACATATGAGTAGTGCAGCGAGAAGGTTGCTCAGGCCCCCACCTTGCACCAGCAAATCAGGTTGAGAGCTGTTCTTGAGACTCTGTGGATAGCACTCATGTCCACCATGCTCTGTTACTTGCCATGCAATCCAACTTGATTCAGCCACCCTTGTAGTCCCCTCCTCTCCCCCCATCCCCTCCGTTTTTTGGCAATTCTCAAAGGGTTTTAACCCTCCACTTCACTTTGAGTCAAGGCCTGTATTGTCTTGGCCGACTAGCAGCTATAAATGTACACACTGGTATGATCATTGCCTCCTTACAGTCTTTTCTGACAGTCTCTTATCCAGTGGAGGAACAATATTGGGTCAGACTGTGCAACAGCCAGCCATAAACCAAACTACATCAAAACTCTCAAGGAAAAACCATTTGTACTGTGCTTTGGTCCATCCCTCAGAGCTGGGTGAGCTTGTGGAAACCTGAACTGTGGTAAAGGAGTCTTATCTTCAACACATATTATACGCACCACCTGAAGTTGTGGCCATCTTACTCCACGGCTTCCATCTCTGAGCCTTTTTGCTCTGTAAGAGCAGAGTAAAGCAGAAGAGCTGGAGCTTGCAGCTATGCACAATTAGGCGGAAAATGTTGAATATGAAGAAAAAATTGTGGCTATCTCAGTGTTACAAATGATGGAGTTTTCCCTTTCCAGCTTTTGAAAGCATCCATTTGGACTTAGGAAAAAGAGGAGAGAACTCTGTGTGCGTGCGTGATGGTGCTGGGGTCAGGAGAGCACTGGAGAGAGATGAATTCCCTGACCCTCTTCTTTGGAATCTTAATAACGTGTTAAGTTATTGTGCAGCAGAGGAATGCAATTAGCACAGCGGCCAACTCCTCCTCCAGCAGGTCATTACTGCATTAGTAAATGGAGGCTGTTAAGGCACACAGCATCCCTAAACATACCAGAGGGGCTGCTGGCCCAACAGGACCCAGGATTGATGAGAAAACTCCCACTGCTCTCTCCCCTTCTCCATCCACTTTTCATTATTGCTTTTCTGATCAAGCATGCGACCACATCCTTCCCCATCCTCCCCCATACCCTCTTCCTGAGGCACGCTCCCAGGAGGCCTCTCTGGAAAATCCAATCACAACCCACCAAGAGGTGTCTGTGACATATGCAAAAGCAACCTCCAGCTGTGAAGAGCTTAGCACGGCCAGGGGCAGCTTCCCCTGCCAAGCCGAGCAGGCAGAGCTGAGGCTCAGAGGTGAGGTGCAGAAGCAGAGCAAGGCTGATGTGAGCCAACTCGGACATGGAAAGAGACAGTCCCAGCTCACTGGTTTGTCCTGCTGGATTACAGGGAAATTTCTATCATATCCTGAGGTGCTGGTTACCAGCACTCTGCTGCTCAGCCTCAGTGGAAAGCAAGGAAAGGGTTTCTCCACTGAAGTCGCTGGACATAAATTAATCCTGTGGTTTCCTCGGTCGGATAAATGCCATCCTGCCGTCTCCTGCATTAGCCTAAGCAGTTCCAGAGGAGCCTAGTGAACCCTGCGGATTAGATAACAAATGGCAGTTGTTTTCACATGTTTTCAGTAATTCTGAATATTTTGAAACTGTTCTGATTAGAATAAAGTCAAGTTGGCATCTTTTTCCCATGATAAAACATAACAGCCTGAGGTTAGTCATAACAGTAACGAGAGAACCAGTGTCTTGCTCATGATAAAGAACTCCAGCACAGCTAGGTTAGGACATTGTCGGCCCCTGGTAACTGATGATAAGTTTTCAATTCAGACACCATGCTTAGATACTGTGGCCCCTGAAACATTCCACAAAGTGCACACATATTCCATGAATTTTGTCCCCACCAAAGTGCTGAAGATTAGAGTAATTCCAGCAACACAGGACGACACCATCAGAAACAACCACGTGAGCTCTTCAAGGAGATGGGGAAGGTGAAAATCACTGCTAGTATTTCCTTATTTCACTGAAAAGTGAAGAGCTGACTCTACAGATATCTGACTCCCTTGATAAGGCACAACCCAATGAAATGGCATCTCATAAGGCAAATTAAAACACAAGGTCAGAGTAAAAAAGCAGGTCTCCTAGACTGGGGCATTCTTAGCCAGTCAGTGTCTTCAGACAAGTACAGGTATCACTGGTGACCACTGCCCACTGGTCACTGAGACCATTGCAAAGCAAATACTCCAGGTATGTTACTGTGTGTGCCCAGCAAAGGGGAATGTCTGCAGTAACAAAGGGGTTATGTACCATACAGTCAGGAACCTGTGACTTAGAGACCATAGAACATGCTTATAAATAAATAAATAGAACTGCAGTTTTAAACATATAAAATAATGATTTTTTTTTTACCAGAGCACTGTCTCCAGCTTTTCAGCATGAGGGACCATGTTTATATTGCTATGCAAATTATTCCTCATAACGAGTTTACAAATTTTATGTTCATTATTAATAGCTTTATGAGCTTTTCCCTTCCTGTTTGCTGCTATCTATAGTGCTCGGATAATACATAATTAATGTTAACTGCTTGTGCTCTGGCCCTCGTGCCAGTTTACATTAGGATATTTTTCCATGTCTTTTGTTTCTAGCTGTTGGAAATTGGTGTTCAGTGGGAATGAAATAGCCAGATTACTTTGTGCTACTCCTTCCAGGCTTTTAATTTGTCTGACTGATAAGATGCTGGTGGCTTAAATCACCAGCTTCTCTCATTTTACAGAACTGGGTACAAAAATATGTTTAAGCTTTGGCAAGGGCAGTGATTTCCCTTCGGGCCAGGTCTTGTCCACAGTCTCAAAGCTCCCCATGACCCAGCCATGTGTGCTCACAGCTCAGAACCCCCCCTGTGTGCTGGGTGCACTCCCAGAGCGTGAGCAGCAGCTCAGGAAGGGGATCCTGCCCCTCTGCTGTGCTCTGAGAAGACCCCCCCCTGCAGCCCTGACCCAGCTCTGGGGAACAGCACAAGAGGGACATGAAGCTCTGCTCTGGAGCCAGGCTGAGAGACCTGGGCTGCTGCATCTGGAGAAGAGAAGGCTCCTGAAGGGGACACCTTAGAGCAGCTCCAGTGCCTAAAGGGGCTCCAGGAAACCTGGAGAGGGGCTTTGGACAAGGGCCTGTAGGGACAGGACAAGGGGAATGGCTTTGACCTGCCAGAGGGGAGATTGAGATGAGCTCTGAGGCAGAAGCTCTTCCCTGTGAAGGTGCTGAGGCGCTGGCACAGGGTGCGCAGAGAAGCTGTGGCTGCCCCATCCCTGGCAGTGTTCAAGGCCAGGTTGGACACAGGGGCTTGGAGCAACCTGCTCTAGTGGAAGGTGTCCCTGCCCGTGGCAGGGGTTGGAGCTGGAGGAGCTTTAAGGTCCCTTCCAGCCCAGACTATTCTATGATTCTGTGATCTATTGATAATACAGCCAGGATGGTTAGATATGTGATTCTTCAGTGGTATTTTCATACCACAACAGTCCTAGGTAAATGCAAATATATGACAGACAGTCCCCCAAAACTGCTTTTCCTAACAAAATGTATTTCTGCTGGGAAACCATCATAAACCAGAGTATCAAGATAATAGTAGAAGTTATTGCCCAGTCTACATGTCTGGACAACCAATTCTCTTTACAATAGACTTAACCTTCCAGGTGAAGTGGATTATTTGCAATAGCCACCAGTTGAGACTAATTGGCAGTCTCTGTTTAAGTGGCTGGAGCAATACGACAGGGGTGCATGTGTGATTGCAGGGAGAGCCATGGAAGAAAGTTTCAGATGGGGACAGAAGCGCTTTGATCGAGCTGTCTGTATCGGCCAACCTGCTCCCTGCTTGCCAGGCTAAGCTCTACCTCATTGCACAACATGGGATTGCAACCTTTATCTGCTGAATGCATCTCCCAGAGGTGTAAACACCCAGGAGGGCTGCTGCTTAGTGAAGAACACCAGCACAAATGAAACACTGGGAAGGAAAACCCACCACTGGCAGACGGTGAAATGGAGCCTCTTCAATCCCTCACTCTTAAGCCCTGGGAAATTACGGGTGTCCCCTCTATGTTGAAGCAAGATGCTCACAGAAACATTAAACTCTGGAACCAACTTTGCACTGAGACAAATCCAAGGCAGCAGCTTCTCTCCTGTCAAACTACCAAGGTTACTAATAAAACTTTGGGCTGCTCCTATGCTGATGTCTGAAGTGCCATAAACAGGCTAACAGATTCAGATGACACCATCTTCCCTTTGTGTTAAACTAGTTATTAAACAGGAGTTCAAGATGGAGCAACTGTGTGGTAATGGGAGATTTGAATACAGCAGCTTCAGATCAGTCCCACCTACTGCTTCTTGGTGAGGCACCAAGATGAAATAATACCCATTTCGGAAAATTAATTTATCAGGACAAAATTCTACATGCTCTGGACCCCTAAGGGAAGAAAGCACAGAGAAGCCCAATTCCAGAGCATGGCCAGACCCCATTTCTGCAAACTGAAAGTCTCTGGGCACTTCTTTCTAATGTGAATTTATGAGTGGAAACACCTGCCTCATATGCAAGGGCAAGATTCAGTGTTGAATGAAGTAGCATAATCTAGCATTATAGCTCTAAAATAGGATACTGAGTTCGATCAGGTTACAACTCAAAGCATTTTTAAAGTTCTAATCCCATATCCGTCATTCTTTTCAGTGATATGCTTTTGCTTTTGTGCAATAATAGCAGACTATTGTGCCATTTATTTGCCCTGGCAAGTGTTACAAACATACTTTGCAAGTTCCCTTGCACTAGGAAAATGGGGTCTGGGGTGCCTTGTTACTTCATTCATCTGGAAAACAACAATAAAAGCATTGTTTTCCTCCTCTGAACCCCAAAGTAGGAAAAACAGCATCAGGGACTGGAGTGACAGGACAGGGAGCAATGGGTTCAAACTTAAATGGGAGAGATTTAGGTTGGATACGAGGAAGAAATTTTTTACTGTGAGAATTGGAACAGGGTGCCCAGAGAAGCTGTGGCTGCCCCATCCCTGGCAGTGTTCAAGGCCAGGTTGGACACAGGGGCTTGGAGCAACTTGGTGGCAGGGGGTTGGAACTGGATGCGCTTTAAGGTCCTTCCCAATCCAAACCAGTCTGGGATTCTATGAAAACATTCCTTGGTGCTGTTGAGAGGGATAAAGGCCTGGTATTTTTGAACAACTGAATGTTAGGAAGACAACTGGATTGGAAGTTGTTTCATTTTAGATCAACAGCTGTCTTTGTTCAAACCTCTGGGTTGACTTTGCAGGTATAAACTCAGCTCTGGGTGATGCAAGAGAGACTCCTTCCCTTTGTTGGTGCCATCCCAGCTTCCTGCTACGTGGGAATAAGTAGAGAGCTCACAGTTATTTGTGCCTTTTCTCCTTGTCTCTCTCTCTTACTGTCCATGTCATGTTTGCTCAATTTACTACACAACAAGTATTTCCACTTCTTCCCCTGAAGGGTCAAATGAGCTCATAAAAAAGTCTCTCTGTCTCCATGCATCACCACTAAGAGTGCCCATCAGGCCCAAATCAGAGTCTATTTTCTGTTGCCAAGCGATAGGTGATGGTGTATAAAGGAGACAGGGGTTAATCCACAGGGTTGAGAGAGTATCAGCTGCATGTTTTAACTAGTAAAGGAGCACCGATTGCTGGGAAGCCAGTGAGTCAGTGAGCAAATGTCTGTGTTTGTGTATGTAGGTGTGTGTGAGAGAAGAAGAGAGCATACCCAGCCATACACGGTGCATTTCTCAGGACTAGGTTTATCGGGCTGCAAGTGGATGCAGCTCCCATTGAAATCAAGGAAAAATCTTTCTGTCCTCCTGGCCAAGTGCACTTCTGTCGGACCCTCCCTTGCCTTGCACTGAGGATGCTTCTGGGCCTCTGTCAGGATGCATCAAGGCAAAGCTGTACACGGAATGGGACATCTCTGTTTTTCAAAGGATAATTTTATATATGTAATGTCTGATTCCATCTCTTACAGCTGATCTTTGCCTGCTGGCCTCCCTGTGAGAACTTAAATTCTCCCCTAAAATCTGCATTGGCCAAACTCCAGGAGTTTCATTTCATGACTATTTTTTGCTTTTGTTTCTTGCCAGAATGAAATTGAGACTTTTTCAACATCTCCCTTAAAAGACACGTACTGTGCTCAATCTGTAACCCACCAGCTTGAATATAGAAGTTTCAGGTTTAAGTTCCTTTAATTTACTTCTTCTTTTTTCCTCCCGAAGAATAACTACCCAGGTGGAGCTTCTGGAAGCATGATTTTGTTTAATGACACCATCACACATACCATTATCACTCATATCATAGCTTGGTATCATCCAAACTTGTTCCACTTGCTTTTTTGCCCTGTCCATCAGGAAGCACAATACTATCCTGAGCCAGACTATTAAGGGATTTGCATGTCATCTCACTCATTTTAGGAAAGAATTTGGTTCCTTTGAATTTTAATCTTAGGTTCAATAGATGAAGCATGGCATAAAGAACAGCTCATACATATAACTGTAAAGGAAACGTAAATCTGTCATTGAATGTGCTTCTGTGCTCCCCTTCCTTCCTGACCGTGGTCTTCGAACACATCATAAATGTTACCGTGTGTCCTCCGAGCACACCTCTCACTCAACACAGCTACCATTCTCATTTTAGGGAGAGAAAATTGGGGTGCAGAGATACTATGCCATTTCAGGGTCACCCAAGAAGACTTTCTTAGAATGACAAACCAAGCCTTGGCTTCCTCAGCTCCGCAGCCATTGTTCTTTCCCTCTGGAAATACAAGTAAATACATGTTTTTAAAACGAGACACTGGTAAAACACAAGAAACTCCTTTCCCAGCACGAATTCGCCACCGGACAGGCATCACTCTGCCCTGTAGACTGCACAAGGAGCCTGTGTGGCAGACAAGGCACAACCTATCTCTGAGATGGCAATTACCTGGGTGGCACCAGTGGCTGCTGGAGGAGGCTGAGCCCCTGGGTGGGGTGTGGTGTTCCTAGAACGTGCTGGCTGCGCTGGGGAAACCAGCCATGCCCCGCGGCGGAGCTGCTCGCTGGAGCTCTGTATTCCAGGGAGGTGTCAGAGACAGACCAGCAGCCTGCTCCTCCCAGAACATGTCTGGGTCTGTCTCCTCGCGGGAAGGGATATAAAAGGGCAGCTGCAAGAGGTGGCTGGTTGTCAGCAGGCAACATTGTGCAAATCAGACCTTTTGGGGTTAAAAATGGCAAATTTGCTGCGAGAACGGGGTGTTCCTTGCATGACAACCTCCATATTGCAGCCCCCTCAGCTTGAGGATATGCCTTGCATTAACCTGCAGGTTGGATTTAACCCTGGCTCCCAGAGATAGTTAATTAACTACAAAGCATCTCCAGCTTTCCTGTAAAAAGGCAATCCTTCCCTTCAGTTTTCCAGCCCTACCACCGAGTTCCTAATGTCACTTTGGCCTCAAAACTTCGAATGAAAGAATAAACCATTTCATGTTCTTCTTGTTTTCATTAGTAGTAATACAGCTCTTGATTTGCTGATGCTTGACTCATGCTGGTTGAATTTAGGGGGGGAACAGTGCTGGGGTCTCTGGTTCATAGTGGGGCAGAAAACTGCTTGTTGGGGCTTGAAAAGCAATTGCATCATCACATGTATGAAACTTCCTTTGAGGAAAGCTGGGGGGGAGCACGGGTTAAAGAGGAAGAGAGTTTTTCTCCTCTTTACTTGTTTAGGTTTGTGAGTCTCTCTTATCAACGTGCATCAGACCTGTGTTTATTGAATTTCCACCAGTTGCTGAGATCTACGGTGTGATTAACAGGAGATACACACAGGGAGTGGAGAGGGTGCCTTAGGAACGGGGAGGTGCTTGAGGCAAGGATGTAATGATTTTCTTGTCCTTTGCATGGAAGGAATGCACACACTGAGTGTTTGTACAGCATCCAGCACTGTGAAGCCCCAGTGCGGTGAGAGCCTCCTGACTAATAGATTCAGAGTGATAAAAGTGGTTGCTATCTACTAATGAGAGCGGCGGGAATGAAAAATGAATCCTTGGTTTCATCATTTTCCAGGAATGCAGTTCCTCCTGGCTACCCAGAGGTTCATCTACCATCCAGCTGCTGTGTGGGCTGCAGCTGAGCATGCAGTTAGGAGAAGAGGGGAGAAACACAGTTCTTCATCACCTTGATAATGTGAAAACAGTGCGTTTGGGTACATGATAAAGATGTCTTCAGATACACCAGCCTCGTAGTGATACTTTCCAAAAAACATACCAATAGGGTTTTCTGTGAATGTAAAAGAGGGTCAGGAAAATAAGAGTTTTCCAAGATCCACACGCACCACCAACAAAAAAACTCAGTCAAACCTTTAACTGGAGACAGAGCCTTGCACCAGAGCAGGCAGAATAGGTCTTACTAACGCTCTGTCACGATAGCAGCCCTTCTGGAGTCTCCTCTTCTGGGTCATCTCTCAGTCATCTTTTGATTCATTTCTGTGGCAAAATATGACCTTGAAGTTGCCAAGATTTGGGGCTATAAAATGTAACAGAAAATGATTTGTTAAAGATTTCTTTTTTGCAGGGGAGAACAAAGATGAATCAACCTTTTAAAAAAGCTCTGTGGCCTCTGAAGGTGAGAGGAGAGCCAAAGCTCTGGCATAAAACAAAAGGATGCACCTTTAAGGAATAAAATTAAGAGCTCGAGTGTCTCAGCAATCAGCTGATGCCACCCAAGTGTTCGGTGCTGTACTCAGGCTCTAGTGGAGATCAGTCACTATGTGTCAGAACATTACGCAATAACTTAAATGCTGTATAAAAATATCCCAGCAGCCGTGTAATGAATTACAACACCCGTTTGTGTTTGAAAAACCAGGAGACAGAGCAACTCTCTGGTTCGTTTTAACTTTAAACCAAATGGGAGGAAATCAGTGATATAAAGAATGCTCCTGTTATCAAACCATGTGTGTATAGGAGTTTTGATTATATTTTCTCCTGTAAGCAGCTCCCACGGATCGTGATCAGGAAGAAGATGCTGGGACACAGATTTTGTGAGAAAGAAGCCCACAAACCCCAGTGCATTGTCCTTGAGCAGGCTGGTCTCTGGTCTTGGCTCCTTCTTTTATTTTCTTGGAAATTAAGGTCTGTTAATGTCCAAGATGGACTGCTCGCTTCAACACAGAGCTGAAGCAGTGAAATGGTCTGGGCAGTGCTGAATGGGAACAGGAAGGTGCACCAATACTGAAAAGCAAGACCATGGAAACAATGAAAGAATTGGTGTTTCATGACATGGGAGTTGCTCAGAAAGTCAACTTCATTTCCAGGCGCTTCATCAAAGTGAAGGGAAATTGCATTTACATTGTTTAGACATGAAATCTTGCACTGGAGATGCCTATCACTGAGATTTTGACAGAAATGGCCTTTTCTCTTTCTTTCTTTTCTTTTTTTCTTTTAAACTGAAGTCAGTTCTTAAATCTGAAAATGAAAATGAGAAGAAACTAAGTTCATATGGAATTCTGTAGGCAAGAAGGACTGACCAGTTTGGTAATCCTTGGTGCTTTCTGATTTCTTTTATCTCCTCTGAGTGCTGAAAGATTAGCTTTGTATTTAAATAATTGAAGAGTCACACAAATCCACAAATCTTGCAATAAGGAGATGCAAAGTCACAGTGTCACAGAACAGCTACTATTTCTTATATCAAAAGGCTGCCTTAAGTTAGAAAGCCAGTAGTAGACAACTTTGTCACTGCCTTTTCATAAATGAACTGTGCCTCACCTCTAGCGTGACACTATTATTTCCCACATATTATTCCACTTTCTCAGCTCAGTGAGCCACTACATAATAATCATATTTAGTCATTATACAATATTTTTCTTCCCATGTTAATAGCTGTAAAAGCTGAAACAGAGTTTAAGGCTAACATTTTCCAAAGAGGCTTCTCATTCTGGAAGCTTCGGGTTTTGAGGGAACCTTGGAGTGATTTCTGAAGATGTGAGCACCTACAGCCCTACACTGACCACATTTTCCAGTCATGAATTGTCACATGTGTTTTCTCAATTTGAAAAGATTTTGGCCTGATTTTACGAAACTGCTGAATATCCAAACTCTGGGCTCTGCTAAGGCCTTGGACCTCCTCTCCCCAGCAGTTGGTTTTGAAAGTCTTAGCAATGGACTTCAACTCAAGTTACTGAAATCTCCAACAGAAATGGCGTAACTTCAGATGTCTGATGAGAGACTGCATTTGTCTGGAGTTGGCAAATGATCCATTACTTTTGCTGGTTTTAGTACTTGCATCCAAGGTACTTCAATACTTTTTTTTTCGAATTGATGAGAGGTAATTTTCCCAGGACCCAACTCATCAATACTTCTCAGCTCGCACTACATCTTTGTTCTGGGTGAAATATCTACCAGGCCTACAATGAACCAGCCGTACAATTGGACTTCCTTCTGCTCATTTTGGTATTGCATTGGACAGTGTGGGCAACATTTTTCAGGATCATCAGGAACTGTCTGCCAAATACGTCACAGGAAACCTGACAACACGTGAATGGGAAGATGCAAATAAGATCGTTGTGGTTCTTGTAGAACTTGCAAATAAGATTGTTGTGGTTCCCTCAGGGAAGCCAGGGTATCATATGCTCAGTTACTGCAAAATTAAAATGATTCTTCCTAGAGATGTGGAAGGCACTTGGGAGAGTAACAGGTTTTCAAGGAACCTCCTATTTTTTTCATTTAAATACAGTTCTTAAAGGAAAAGAGGCTGCAAAGACTCAGTTGAGTGACTCTTATTTATCATTCTTATCAACACCGGTTCCACGTTTTCTGATTTCGCTGGAAAATGATGGTGTTCTCAAACAGGAGTGCTGCAAACTCCTCCTCAGACACAGAAATCAAAATGTATTTTGCTTCCTCACAGTAGAATGACAGCAACTTAGAACAAAGATTTGTATTTGGGGAGTCCCAGACTCCAACAGTTGCACACCAAAACCTGGAGCTTTCTGAGGCCATTGGCACTCCATTTCTCTGTAAAAAAATCGAAATGAAAGCATCTCATTCAAGAACAATGAGCTGAAGGACGCATCCTGGATTAGTGCGATCAGCCACATCACAGACTTCTCATAACATTTGCAAGCTCTGCGTCCTAGAACAAAACATATTTTCTGGGCAAAGCTCAATTCTTTCTTTATGGAAAAGGATATTTGAGATTACTTCCCCTTCCCCATATCTGAAAATGTGCATGCACAGGTATCTGCTCTTACAGACGACCTTCTTGCAGACGACCTTTTGGGTTTTGCCTCAATTAAGCCTAACTTCTCAAACTAGAGGAAAGCATTACACACTTTCCACTTTGTCTCAACACCTGCAAAGCCTAATGATATAATCCAGGGTGAGTGGGCCACTGCAGGAGAATCTGGTGCTCAAGGAGAATGTGTTTCCTGTTCACTGACGAGGTAAAAATGGAATCACCATTCTGACTCATTCAAGTAGCAAACTCCTCTGAAGATCACATGCCTGCCGAGCCAATGTTATTTTTGGCAGCTCTTCATGGAAACCTATGGGGTTTGTTTTGCCACATCTGTTCTCTCAAGTATATTTTGCTTTAGATGAGCCTGTTCCACCTTGTGCAATTTTTTTTGGGGGTGGGGGGGAGGGAAGAGGGAGCTTAAGAGGGAAAAGAGCTGAATTTGAATATTGCATTGCATTGCAGAAGCACATTTTCATAGGAGAAAAAAAGTTCTCCCCTCTGGGTCTTAAACAGTATTTCCAGCTATTGTGTATACTCCCCAACCCTTACACTGTTTCTGAGAGAAATGATTTCTTTTGCAGATGCTGGAAGGGATACACACACAAAAGACTCCAAGGACTTCTATAAAAAATAGGGAGATGGGGCATACAGATGTACCACAGACAAATGGGGCAGAGAAAGGAGAGGATATTTTATATTGTGCAGAACATGCGTAGCTTTGAAAATCTGATACAGTGAGGGTGCTGTTTTAAGGACCCAAGGCTTGTATGGCTGAGTTCAGAGGCCAGGCTGCGTTAAGCCAGCCCATTGTGTCACCCAGTTTAGACACAGTTTAGTGAGAGCCACAGGCTGACCTTCAGTGCTTCTTTGAAATATGGTTTTTAGTTTTTAGCAGCAGTTGGTTTTGATTGTATCCCAGTTGTCATTAGCGGAATGGGGCACATTTTTGTTATTAGAAGGTAATTATTTGGAAGCTGCACATCAGTGCTTTAGCGATGCATTCCTGTGCGCCAGACACGGCGTGCACATACGTGTGCTTGTGAACGCACAGACCTTTAATAATAATGCCCAGAATTAATGGGATGTGCAGATTGATGCATTCCTCTGGTGCACTTTGTATATATTTGCTTTTTTCCTCTCCTATCAACTCTCAGATTTGTATTAGGGAAGGAGGATAACTTGGGTGGGTTTTTTACTCTTTCCTTTCTTTTCACAAGTACTAGCCCTGTACCCCCTTGCTCAATGACTCATTCCCTTCTCCTTCACATAAAACACCCTTTCAACAGTTTAGCAGTGAAAACATTAGGCCTGTCTCTTGGTCACAAGGTTATTGTTTTCATATCTCTTGGAGCAAGACTCTGGGATAGCTCCACTGACAAATTAGCAGTCGTGTTGAATGAACAATTACGTCACGGCAATATTAATCTGGGGGCCTAGCTAGAGTGGGGAAGGTGCCTGATTTCAGTACAGGAGGAGGTGCTGAGACGAGAACCTGTGTGATCTCATTAGATAAATGCACAACACATACTGGTGGGATCTCATTAAATCTTTAACAGCTATGTGTGTTTACATCAGCTTTCCTAGAGGAATGCCTGGTACTCAAAGATAACTGGAGTTTTTCTCACTCAAAATGGTCTTTCTTACATTAAAAAACCCCTGTGAGGTAGACACTTTTCTCCTCTTTCTGCCTCGGAGTAGACATAGGAAATGGATTTACCTCCAAAACAATCTTCTAAATGCACGAATGTTATTGCAAGCCTCCCACCACCCCCAGACTGAGGGGCCCTGGGAGCATTCCCATGAAATCCTCCTGTTTTCATGCTCTGCTTGTGAAACGCTGAGGGAGCGGGAGGCTGCAGACATCCTAGCACCAACCGCTCCGGAACGGGAACGCCGGTGCCTGCCTTTGGTTTTCACAAGCTGGAGTCGTCCGGGAAAACTGACACCAGCGATGCTTTCCTATGTGCCCTCGCAGAGCAGAAGCGCTGAGACTCACACGGCTGCGCTGCTGCAGAGCTCTGCTTCCTGTGTGGGTGGTGGACTTGCTGACTTGCGCAGCAGGGAAAGCTCAGCTCGCTTCCAAGCGGCACATCCCGGTCCTGAGTGCAGCCTCCCGCCCCAGACACCGTTACTGCTGCCAGAGCCCTGGTATCGCTGCTCACCTGCCAGACTGAAAGGACAGTTCCTGTTCTGGCAGGTTAGGGCTGCAAAGCAAGAAGAGATAGACCCAGAGGGAGGGGAAAGCGAAGGGAGACAAAGACGTCTGCTCTAGGGCCAGGAACATCTTTCAAGCAGTCGTAAGTCAACGTGCATTAATTCATTTGCTTTACCCTGACAGGGAATTAGCACAGCTACATGGGGAGTGGTTATGAGATGCCACATGGATATCCATCACGTAAATCCCTCATACGGAAGTGAAGGGTCTTGTGCAATGGATCTGAGCCATTAGACCATGGACTAGTTTTCCTCAGGTGCTTTCCTAATATCTCCTAAATTTGTTGTAAGGATGCACAGCTCAGTAAAGCCCTACCTGAAGGCTCATAGTAAACTGTACAGATACCTAGAGGCCAGACAGAAGTGAAAATCTAGGAATTGGGTTATTATTACCAATATGACTAAGATGGTCTTGGTGTGAAGGTACCTCCTTATACTCTCAATTTCCGGAGCAGCACGACCTGGCTTGCTAGTGGAATGAACAGAGGAAATTTTCCTTTCTGTTTAAACTTCATTTTTGTGTCTCTTTGCACTCAGGAAAATAGTGTCTGTCTCCAAAGCTGAGTGTCGGAACCTCTGACTCGTCAGCTGCACCCCAGACACCCAGCCACTGGCACTCAGTTCTGTGAGGTTTGTTCAGAGTGTGGCCGTATTTTGGGGTACGAACCATGCTCTTTAAAAAGGAGACCAGTCCACTGAAAATGCAAACCTCGGCAATGCCTGGGAGAGAGGGCAGCAGCTATCTAATGCACTTGGTCTCTTCACCATCCATACAACTTGCTATGCTACAGGTATGTATGGTCTATAGACAGGAGCATGTTAATATCTATTTCAATACTTTGGCGGTCTGGGCTGTTTCAGTTCTACTTCTTTCCTTAACCTCAAAATGAGATTAGAGCCAGACTCATGTCAAGTGTCCCACAGCTAACCTCTAAACTAATTTTTTATTGCCTTGAAGAGGAGGATTGAGAAAAATATTTATAGGCCCTGGAAGAATAGTAAAAGTTTGCAAGCATTTAGGGCTTTTACTCAATAAACCTTTATGTGCCCTTCATGCACCCAGTCAGCTCTGAGAAAAAGTAAAAACTAAGAAATTATAAAAAGCACAGGGAAATCCTGCTCTGACAGTAAGTCGAAAATCTCATAAATTCCAGAGAAAACCAATACCCACATGTTGCAGGAACCCATCTGTAGTCAGCCTATTGTACAAGCCCAGAAGCAGAGAGAAGAATTAGGATGGTTCAGGCTTCTCTTAGGACTTCTTATCCCTTTCCATTTAGGTCAAAACTCCCTCAAACCTTTTTACACTGTTTTATTTAATCTGTGCCCAGCTTCTCTGTGATTCACCTCATTTTTATTCCTCTCACTATTTTGTGTCAATTGACAGTTTGCTTCTTACATCTGCAGTTCCTGAGTGATCGTATCTCCTCCTTTCCCATCTCCTGAATGTAGGTACATTCAGCTCTTCCTATCTTCTTTCCTGTACTTCTTCACCTTCCATAATGCTCACTATCCTCTCTCACAGACATGACTTTGAAAAACGCTTCTTCTAAGGAAACCTCCATGAGCATTACCTCATGGCTTGGTGTGTTTTCAGTGCTCAATCCTAACCCTGTTTTGGGGTTTTCTGTCCATAGTGGTTGCAAGGACTTTTTAATCTTTTTGATTGCAAAATGCTAAGCCCATCTGACTTGCAAATAAATAGCAAGGGTGGTCATGGGTCTCAGTGCAAAGAATGGACAAGCATTTTTCTTCCCTGTCTCAGCAATCACTACTTTCCTTCCACTTTTCCACTTTTCAGGTTCCTCATAGCCCAGTTTGTTGGCTTCTCCAGCCCATGGCCCTGTAAGTCCATACTGTAATCCCATTACCACCTCACTGAAAAGCACTGCTCATACAAATAGCATGGCTTTTATTAATTACAACAAAACTAGAAGTGAAAATCTTTGTAGCTTCTTTGTTAGCTAAGGCACTGATTTCCCAGGAAGAATAATGAATAACAAGAGCAAGAAACTAAAAGGTCCCAAAGATGGCAAAAAAAATCCCCTCATAGGTATTACTAAGATTTTGTTGTGCTTTTTTTTTTGGAGGTTGAAACAGAACATGGGACAACATTTTGCTGATACTTACATAAAACACTGTAAAAGTCCAAAGTAATCTGAGCAGGTGAGACAAAGTACAGAGGAAAGGAAAAATCGATGTCTGACATTGGGAAAATAGAGCTGAAAAGCTGAGAGATGCAGTGTGTCACAGAGCAGATCTCAAGGCAGAGCCAAGAACCTAACACAGACTGATTTTAGTTGATCCTTTTGGTATAATTCATGCAAAAATCTAATTTATCAAGTGCATATAAAATATTCAATAGCCTGAGAATCCTCCACTCTGCAGTGCCGGCTGTGGAGATGTTGACCCATCAATAAATCGTTTGGACAGGCTGCCCCAGACCTTGTTCATGTGTTGAAAGTCAGCTTTCATGATAACGTGCCATCTCTAGCATGGCAGTGCAGGGACAAGCATACTCACGCTGCCTTCTCTTTACAACTGCTTCAGCTCCAAATCGAAGGAGAGCACAGTGCACGTTTCAGAGGCCAAGGGGAGAGTGCGCAGGAGAGGCTGAGTAGAGCAGCCACGGGTCCGTATCTTGCAGCTCTCCAGTGCACAATGGATTTCTGCAGTTACACTGGTTGTCTGATCCAGTTACAGCTCAAATATGATCTGACTCTGGAGGATACCTTTTTCCTGGCTAATTTCTCTACTCAGCTTTGTACTTGTTTGTCATTTGCAGTAAATACACTGAGTTTAAATTTCCATGTCTTTGTGAATATGTGTCCAGAAGGCTGCATTAGCCGCTGTGGACCTCGTGTGAATCGGGCTGGGAGCTGGGGAGGGAGCTGAGGTCAGGAGCGACTCGGGGACCCCGCCATGCTGAAGGTGTGTTTGCAACATGCAATTTGTTTCCTGGCCTGGTGGCAGAGGAAGGTGTGCTGCAAGGGGCTATATATGCAACGTGGTGTGTGCAATCTGTATCCTCCTCTGATGCAGAAAAGGGGCAGAGTTAAAGCAAAACTCCAGAAAGGGCAGAACTGCAGTGGAGAATCCTCTCTCTGCTCTGCCACTCTACACTGCGAGGTTAAGTGGCTGAGGGGAAAAACTTGGAAGAGTCCTCATCTTTTTAAATAAGTTGTGATGAAAAGGTTCCTATAAAGCTGAATTAAAATTAAAAATAATAACTATGACTTGGCCTACTCCAACAGGAAAACAGGAGCATGTTTCTGACAGGAAAGAAAATGCACCCCAGGATCTACCTACCCAGGGATGGGGTGATTCTCCATCTCTTGCTATCCTTTATGCTGAAAAGAAGAAATAAACCAGTGTTTCTGGGCCTAGAAAAGCATGTTAAAAGCCAACAAAGCCATAGCTTGCTCCGGAAGCCTAAACCAAGTGAGGAGATTGCTGGATAATGATACACTGGAGGAACACAGAAGCAGTGAGCTGTTCCCTCTCCAAAGTCTCACCATGAGCAATAACCAACACAGAGGGGATTGCTGTGAGCCCTGTCTCAAGAGGCATTCAGACTCCTGAGGATATTTCCAGGCATCTCAAACCCACAACTTCCACTACCATGGGGAAATGTACAGACTTTTGCAAAAGTGAGGGTTGCTCAGTATGAGGACTCCTCCTTCCCAGCACACTGTGAGGCCGCTCTCCACCCAAGTGACACTAAACAATGAAATGGTAGCAAAGAAAGAAACAAAAAGGGAAAACCAGGGTGAACGAAGGGAAAAAACAGCAAGTAAATTGGAAGCAGAAGTACAGAGACAAGGAGATTTGGGGAAAGTTGTGTCTCTCCTGCTTGCTGCTTCCAGACAGAGCGAAGTGATGTCTGAAAAATGATGAATCAGGGACCACAGGCAAGGACAGGAGCAACAAGGCTCAATTGTGTGACCTCAGGCACAGATGGGAAAGTAGAGCAGAGAGAGGGAAAGCAGAGAAAACTGACAGATTTCTGTTGGCATTACCATGCTGTGTGTGCTCTTCATAAAACATTTATTACAGAGGATGCCTCATTCCTTTGATTTGGGATTCAGAACCTCGACCAGATTTAGACCAGGCATTTTCTTTTTCTCTTTTTCTTTGTCCTCCATCTAATTTTAATATAAATTAGGAAGAAATGTACACCACCACCACCCCCCATTAGCCTACAGAGAGCAGATAAAGAACTGTATCAAGCAAACTCAGGTCCTTACAATTTGGGTTTCTCCCTGATTTCAGCAGCTTAATTCGAACAGCGATTAAAAAATAAACGAACCCTTTGCTCATCACAACAGCATTAACATGTGAGAATGAAGAAGCACTTATTTATCTTGGCAAGAGCCAGAGCTGGAATAAATGATTCCAGCTGAAGATAGAATTATGTCTCTCGACTCCCAGCTAAATTTGGGGCCAAATATGTACTCCCTTTACTGCAGTAAATGTCACTTTCCTGATCTTAACACATCAGTTCCAGTGTATATTGATGCAATCCACTGCAACAGCAGAATCACCACCGCTGTAATATTGCTCCCATAAAGCACTGGATAGAGGCCCGATTGACTGCATTGGACAACAATTACCTCAAATCAAATTCTCTCTTTCTGGGCAGTGGTGTAAATGGGGAGTATCTTCACCACAGATCAATGGAGCCACAGCAGAGGCAGTCAGGGAGGAGGGGGGTGGTAATCAGAGGGATTCTGCTCATTTCCATTTTTGCCCAGGGAAGCACGAAACACTTCTGCTGCTCCCCAGTAACTGTGCTCAGGGAAAAGCATCAGTGCACCCAGCAATTATAAGCCTAAAAAGATAATGAGTGGCCAGACTGCCCTAATAAAAGTAGCTGGGGCTCCTGTCCCCACGCACGGTGTGTCTTGCCCGAAGCATGGAGCATTTGGCCAAGTCCCAGAGGCAGTCAAGTGAAAGGGTCTCACCTGCTACCTGCAATCAATCCTTGCCTGCAGTGTCAAGCCGCCCTCACCGGGGTCATTTGGCAAGGCTGAGCCATTGCTCTGTGTTTGTCAGGGGGGATCGGTTCAATGCTTCCTGTAAGGGTCAGTGGCAAAGGCTGGCAGTAATTTTCAGCTAGGTATGGGGAAGGGGGGATGGAGCCCGAGGCACTACTGGCTTCAATAAATACTTAAGGAATTTAACAACCCAGTGCAGCCCCTGTGTCAGTGGATGATGATGATGTGATGGAGCTCATGCTCGGTGTTGCAGAGCTCTGTCATTAAACATCTCTGCTGCAGGGAGAGGGCAATCTGATACACAAATGGTATGCCTCCTCCACCGGGTTTTGTCGGGTGATCAGGATCGGCACCCACTAACACCATCAGTGTCCTGTGTGTACAACACTGAGCTGACTCATGGCAATGGAAAAAAGAGGCTGGTGGTAATGTTCTGGCCAAAACTGCACCACATCACAATGCAGGCATTACTCATGCTGGATCATTTCTTAAATGCAGCACAATCATGCAATATTCCTGTGCCTACAGGGCAAGTAAGGGCTCCTTTGTATCGTTTTGAACCCAGGAATTAGATTATTTCATTTTTTTGTACCCTTAAAGGGCTAGAGATTTCAATAGGGGTTTCCATTTTGCAGAAGGAAGGCACAATAACTGCAGGAAGAAAAGGAGATTTTCTGGGCACTGAGCCAAACCAAGACACAGGTCACCCGGCTCCTATAATCTTCTGTGCCATAGACTCCCCATCTGCCTTCTGGCAAGTCATTTATTCTACCCTCATCCTTTGTGCTGCAGCTGTAAGTGGGGATAATAACAGATCTTTACATCATAGGGCAAATGTGAGGATAAGCATGATGGTATCAGTGCAACTATTGCATAATGTGTTGGTGGGCTAGAGGGATTACTGTCCCTAAGCACTCCCTGTGAGCCTCACGGCCCTCTGAATGATCATCTCTCTGGTTATTTGTACCTTGTAAGTTACAATTCTCAGCTGAAAGCAAGAGATCAGCCCCGCAGGAGATGATGGGGTTCAGCAAAATTAAATGATGTGTTTCTCAAGCAGACAAATAGAGAGGGATAGGCTGAAGTGAGCAAAGAAACTTCGTGTACCAGCAGCAGCTGCTGCTGCTGAGCTTTCTGCTGCATTAGATCTGCCAGTAGAGCTGCTTATGGGAAGGCATTTGGACTTCTGTCAGTTCAAATGGGTCAGGTTAGCAAAAACGTCTGGTCTCAGTAGCATGAACAAGTACAATTTAGACTGAAACGGTCCTGAGAGTAAAACATGAGCAGGTCGGTGAGCAGACTAGACTGTTGCTGGTAACAACTGCTGGTCTCAGCTGGGAGTTTGTTGGAAGAAAGGTGGAAGTTCTCCTAGGAGCTTCCACCAAGGTTTCCGAGGTGCATATCTGCCGTTAGACACAGCACTGCTGAATGAGCTTTCTCTCTGTAAGCAAATTGTAGCACTCATGAATCTCCCCATCTTGTAGGTCGAAGCAAGAATAAGGGTATAAGTTGCTCCTTGGTAAGTATGTCTCAAAGATGATACTAGCCAGTGTGGCTGATGAGGCCAGAAGCAATGGTAAATTGCAAAGAATTTTTGGCTTGTCTATACTAATTTACTAAATGAAGCTAAACCTATTTAAACAAGGCTTAAACCATTTTAAGTGTGTTGAGTTAGCACCAAAGTAACTTGATCCACTTTACACTGATTTAATTACACTACTGTGATTTATAGACCGTGCTGTTGTCTCTTACAGCCTTAGCTTCACCTTTGAATTGGGTTCATAAGGGAAGAGGTCTCCAAAATACTTGTTTTTAATGTGAATTTGGAATGCATTTAATTATGGATGCCATGAGAGTGGGCAGACAGCATCCCCCCCAGGCATCCCACACTATGGAGATTAGATCTTTAATGCTACATTGAGAATCTTTCCATCCACTCCTTATAGTGCTGATAGCATCACCTCAAAAATACCCAATCTGAACCCAAAAGGGAAGAAGAAATGAAATTTGCACATGGCTCAGGAGATTCAGTAATTCACAATATTTCATTAGAAAACATCTCCATTAGGAGCCTGACATTTATATTCATGGTTGAGCAGAGGGATAACTTATGAGTTATCTCTTCTGTCTTTGTGAGTGAAGATTAATGTCATAAATGCTCAGCAATCATGTATCATATATATATATATACACAGTTACACACACTCAACATGCATTATTTTTATCTTCCATGGTATTCAGGAGTGGAGGCACTTGAGACAACAATTCAGGGGAAAAGCAGTTTCTAAGCGTTTTCAGACTGTGCACAAACCAGGGGAAAAAATGTGTCATCAGTTAAACAATCTAAACAACAGGAATATATCAAGGCAGGGAGAGTGGTCTGTGTTGAAGCTGTCATGCACTTGCACTATTTAATATGCTGCGTGTAACTCTAGGGGGTCTGTCCAAAATGGTGAGCCTATTCTTTGTGCAAAATGGGAAGAAGAAGAGGGAGAGGCCACTGCCACCATCCTGTTCTCAGAAGGTCTGAGCCCAGTAGCATCCAAAGGCCATTTTTGCATAACTTAAAGAAGTTTGACTGAATTTCCCCAAGAAAATGATGCAGCGAATTACTGCCGTGGCTTTACCCCCTTACTACCTCCTGTGCCAAAAGGTTGTGTGGTAAAGAACAGGAAATGCCAGTTTGTGCCATCTGGGGATTTCCTTAAGAAGCTTTCTGGCTGCTCCAGGTGAAAGTGGCTGAGCTCCCACCAGAGCGTGCATGGTCCAGGAGTCGTTTCTAGTGGAACCCTATTATGAGCATTGTATAAAGAAAGCGCGTAATAAACACAATTTATTACATGGCTCTCAAATTCGTTACTGAGCTCTCACCTACAAGCCTGCAGATTTATAGACATTAGGATCCTTGGCCAAAAGGTGCTATGTAAGTGCAAATAGTTATGGCTGTTGGAAAGATCCTCTTGGATTATCCAGTCCAGCCAGATGCATTCCCGCAAATGCATAAGCAGGTTCAGTGATTTGATACAAAAAAATCACTGCCTCATATTGTCTAAGATGACTGATGTCTCTTGAATTATCTTCTTGACTGTGCTTTTCATCTTAATTAAATAGGCTGGATGGACCATGCCAAGAGGTAGAACAGGCCAGATCTTTATTATTATGGCTACTAAGATCTATTGCAACAGAAGTGGGCCTAGTGCAACCCTCCCATATAACCAAAAACACAGTCTGCTAAAGGATCTGACGGTGTATCTAGTGATCCAAAAGCTCTCAACCCTCTTTTCATCTGTTCCCTGTCATCCCCACACCCAGCTTAGACAAGAAAGCTAATTTTAGGTAGTTTAGACAGATTTTAATTTCACTTGCTGAACTGCACAGACATTCCTTTGAAGTATTTGAGACGACAAAGAACAGAAAACATACATAAAAATATTCAGATTCGAGCTCTGTTTTTACTGTAATTTGTTTGTTGCTTAGGCAAAACAATGCAAAAATCCAGAGGTTATGGCAGTAGCTGAGAAAGAAGAAGAGCTCAAATCCAGGCAGTTCATGTTCAGCTGGTAACGGTCCGACTCCAAAACGTGTTCTGGGTTTGCTTGGCTCAGTGCAGTGTGATGCAGGAAACCCCTGGCTCTGCCTGCGGGAAGCAGTCTGGCCATTTTGCTGCAGCATTTTGCCCGAGGTAGTTATTTCCACTGCGGGTCATTCCTATTGTCTCCCATGTCCTTATTGGATCTCCCCTCCCCTGTCCCAGTGCCTGGGACATCAGCCTACCAGGCTGGCAGATCAGGCCCTTTTGATCCATCACTTCTCAACAGAGATGACTGTGTTTTAAAGGGGGACACAGAATTAGAACCTGTGCCCGCAAGCTGCCGTTGTGCATATTTAATTACTTATTTTAAGGAGCACACATTTACTCTGCAGCCAGACACAGAAATACCACATTTTGTCATCCTGCTTTACCAATAATGCCCATTGTTCTCTCCAGAGAAATTTCTAATCCCATTTGCTCACATGGGCTTGTGTGAGTGGGAGACACCACTGTGCAAATCCCTCCTGCAGCAGGGTCCAGAGGCTGTGAACAGCTTTTCTGCGTGAAATTAATTGAGCTCTAAGGGTCAGCAGGTTACGAGTAGGCTCATTATGACAAATGATTTCTGTCTGAGGAGGAAGACCTTTGGGGTCAGTTCAGGATTCTGCCTAAATTTTGTAATTACGCCTGCCTCAGGCCTTAAACAAACTAAGTGTCCCTTAACATGTGGAGGGAGGCAGCCTGGAGATTAAGGAACAAGCAGAAACAGCCGGGCTTAGTCTAACAGGACAGATTTTTAGCTGGATCTTGTAAATAAATACCCTGACAAGCTCAACAGAGCTGGAGACAGGCTTAGAGTCTGACAGGGAAAGATCTGGAGTCCCAAGGAACTCTTTATCCCTGCGACGATTACAAGATGTCCAGCTGGGAAAAGCTCATCATAATTCCTGCTCTGCCACAATGGAGATGCTTTGCTTTGCCAAACCCAAAAAGGATAATATGCTGCAAAATATGCAACTTGATTGTACATAGAGCTGTGTTAGAAACTTCAGGGCTTAGCTGGTGACTCAGATCTCCGGCTGGATGGAGGAGTCATGTGCCAGGAAACTAGGCCAGGTTCTAACACTGAGCAAAGTGGCTTCCTTTAGTCTTCATGTGGTGCTTTTCCTTCCCAGGGGGGCAAAGGGGTGGGAACAGCCCCTTGCCCTGGTCTCTGCTGGGGACCCTGACTGCTGCTTCAGCAGGGGAGACACAGCAGAATCCCTGGGCTGGGACTCACCTCCCCTAGCTTCACCGTCTGCAGGTTATCTGAAGTTATTCACCCATGCAAACCCAAAAGAGGAGGGGTGAACACTTCCAAGGCATGATTCATCCTGTCCTGAAATAGATGGGAAGAACCCACCTCAGACAATACTTCTCCAGAGAAAGTCTAAACTTCCTGAAGCTTGGAGAAGGATCTTTAAACGAGGTGAGATGGAAGCACGAAGACTGGTACACCCCAAACCCTGGAGAGACAGAGCCCAAGCTGTCCAGCCTTAGGCAACACTGGTGGGACTGCTGGGTGTGCTCTAGGGAACCAGCAAGATCTCATACCAATGAGCAGCTTTCCAGTTATTTTACACTACATTTCTCTGCAAAAGCTGTCTGTAGGCAATTCCCCGAGCCCAGAAGGGGGTGCAGAACGTTTCCTAGTGCTGCTGCCCAGATGGACACGGGTGGGTGGAGAAACAAGCAGTAGGAGGAGAAATGCTTTCCTGAGAGTCTCCATTAGACTACATTACCTGATGGCTGCTGGCCACATGAAATATCACTTCATTAGTCTAATTAAAGTGTGTATGTATGCACATAACATATTACTACATTTTTAAGTATCTGTGCAAGATATTTCATGAAGTGTGCAGCAAATATCTAATCTTGTTTAAAAACATGCACCTTGAAACCATTATTGGCTCTGAAAGCTGAGCTCAATCATTAGGATTAAAATCTGAATTTCTAGGACTTTTACCCCTCATGTTCTTTCTCCTTACTGTAGATTTAAGTTAGATATTTGTATAATTAGAAGTTTGGGATGAAAAATAAACTGACATTCAGGTATTTCTTTCAATATTTGTCTGAAAATCAGGCTAGTCATTTGTCCCAAATCAGGCTCCCTATTATGATTTGCAGCATTTAATTAATTGATCTTGTCTTATAGTACATTTTCTTCTAACCCATAGGAGCACAGGATTGCTTGAATATAGTTTAATTATTCATGTAAATTAAAGAGACAGAATAAAACTTACATATTCAGAAAAAATGGTCAGTCTTTCTCACAAGTGTATACTTACAAAAGCAGAGTGCTTTTTATTTCATCACTTTTCATCGGTCTTTTATGCTTTATTGCACTCCGATCACCATGGACACTTAAACCAATCTACAGACAAACAGATTCATGGTTGTTTTTGGATATGTCTACAATTGTGTTTGTGTGTCTGTGTGAAATTTTTTTGCAATGATTGCATGATTTCACTCTGAGCTGAAATGGCAACATGAAGGGATTTTAAATCACCTTTTTCATGCAATTTTTATAAACTCGGATAATGTTAATGATAAAATGAGATTAAAATGTTGAATTTATTTTTAACAATGGAATTGTGAGTCTATTCACAAAATAATTTTCTTAAAAAAATCTTATGTTTGACTTGTATTAAGCTTCTGGGGTTTTTTGTATTTTGAGGTAATTTTAGAAGCTTCTTTGAATCTTAAAATTAACTTTTCAATCTCATCATCTTTGAAGCTGTCAAAGAAATAGTCAACTCCTGTACATGCAGTGAAAAAACAACTGTTCAGTAATGCTGGCCAGAGTAACCTAGAGAAATGCTCTGCAAATATGCCGAGGACTTTTTCCTATGAATAAAGATGATGTCAGCTGGTTTTGGGTTTCTCAGAGAATGCAGTTAATAATGTGTGATGACCCTATTTGTAGTGTCTTCCCTGTGCAGATCCATACAATGATATCCAAAGCACTGGCCTCACCTTTGTTTTGGATTTCAAAAGCAGTTCAGAAGCTTAGGTTAGGTATACAGCCCAAGAGGGGGTACTCAGGACAGGATTCAGCCTACTTCCCTCCAAGCTAGGCAATGAGGAGATAGAAAACACAAGGCAGCAGGCAGGAGGCGAGTACGTCCTCCAGCACAGCCTGGGGATGATGCTCATTCTCCGTTTCTGAGCAGAGTCTCCCTGTGGTCTTTGGCAATTACCTTTGCCCAGATTTTTAGAACTGGGCACATGCAATTGCATGTTTCATTTGCCCATATAATTACTGTAATTGTGACCACAGTTGTGGTAATCATACATGCAAATAATCAATTAGACATCCACACTGGAAGATGGCACTTCCTCTGCTGTGCCCCAAACAGCATTTTCAGCTATACCTTGCTGGCTGAGCACCTACGGTAAAATCTCCTTCGTTAGTGCAGCATTGTGCAGTACATGCTATCTTTCTCTGGCAGAGAATTAGGCTATACAACCTAATCAGTCATTTCCCTTCAGTCCCCCAAAACAGTTTCTTTTGGAGACAGCGATACAGATAGCAATTGGCAAATACATCTAGGTTGTGATGTGCCAACCCTTGAAGCAAGAAAACAAACAAAAAATACCAATGAAGCTGTTAAGGCAGGAAAATCTATTAAGAACCCAAGGGAGAAGTTGCTTCCTTGGTTACATACAATATGCACTAGGTACTCTTAGTGTACCCAGCAATGGTAGCCAAACTGCCCTGAGGATTGTGCTGTCCTCTGGCCTGCAGCCAGACCTGTCACACTGAAAGTGCTCTTCTACCCTGAAAAGTGTCTCAGTAAAAAACGGCATCATTTGGTTTCATGTTTATAGTGTCTTAATGATCTGATATCAGATGTGTTCAGCTTACAAGTGAAAATGGTTCTGGGACAGAGGTTTAGTTTTCCCTCTGCCCTGACTGCTAATCCTGTGAGATAGAAATGGTGATGGAAGCATCCAGGAAAGCTCACTCCTTCACATGGCTTTCAGTAGAGGTTTTTATAAGCCTGATCTTTTTGTTTCTCCTTCAGTTTCATATTTATCAGGAGGATTTGAACAAGCCTACAGGATGGGAGTTCAACATCCAGTGATGATGCTGGAGAGAGGGGCTGTATGCCTGCCTAAGCTGTATCACCTCAACAGGGTGAGCAAGAGATAAAATAGTAAGTATTCATTTTTAGTCATGAAAATGTAACGGAATAAACTTCTTCTGGATTCCATAGGATGATTTAAAAACCTCATATGATGGCACACTTAAATTCTATATATAGGCTATTAGATTAATAATAGCAACCTATTGATCCCGAGCTTTCTCCAAACCCAAAGTCAATACATACAAGAGCTCTCATTGACTTCTTCTAGCTTTGGATCATTTCTTTTTGTCTTAGCTGAGGAGTTTACCAGAGGGGGGAAAAGAACAGTAGGAAATAATTGTACCTTGAGGGACAGGGAAGTTGAAACCTTGGTCTCCTGTGATTTGTTCCAGTGATAGACTTTGAACAGAGCTGAGCAGAAGTTTGCTTTATTTTTGACAGTGGTGATTTTTATTAGAAAATGCTGTATCAATTAAGAAGGACTTTTTTTGAGGAGATGAAAGAATGAAGTCCACTATGAAAACCAGGAAAATAATGTGTCATTTTTCAAAGCACAATGACTTAGCTTTTTCGTTCCATTCAAACTTATGTTTTGAAATGGAGAAACAGTAAAACATGGAAAGTCCAAAAATTCTGACCCAAATCAACTCAAGCTTATCAATGTTTCAACTAACCCTAAAAGTTCCTCTGTGAAATACAATTTTGCAGGATTACAGAAGAAATAACCTGAGTAATTCAAAAACTATTGAGGTAAATATGGGAAAACACATTTTTACCATGTTCATTGGTGACTGTGTAAGTTGTTCATTCTGCACACTGCATTGAGATGCATTTTACTAACTTCCAGTATGTCACGTTTTAAGATACTCATTGCAATATGGATCATCATTTACCATGTATTAAGCAGCTATACTGAAAAGTGAGTTCTTGCCCCAGAGTAGTGAAAATGAATGAAACAAGTCAAATAATATTGTCAGAAAAGAAGGAAGGAGAGCTAAAATGGTAAGCGAAAAATAAAAATAAGGATCTCGAGGAAGATCAACTAAACCCTTAAAATTAATATAATAAGCACAGTAAGCAGCAATGTTGGTGCTCTCTCTCGTTGCAATGAAGATCCCTGTGGGAAAAGGGACATGAGAAGGAGTAGAGGTTAATTACAGAACCCTAAACTCAGAGATGGGGCCACCTTTCTGCTCCGTGCTCAGTACAGGGGACAAGTTGCTCCTGGGCATTGGAGGAAAAGGAGAAGCTACTGCTGGAAGCCCAGTTCCCCAGAGGAATGCACAGATTGAGGAAATCTGCAATCCCTGCTCCTAGGAGCCCCCTCCTTAGCACTAGTGTCTCCTTCTGCAGTCACGTCTGTCTTCTCCCACTGACTGCTCTTGCTTCATGTGCTGTTTTGAGGAGTCAGACAAAGGAAGGGTGGTTACAAAAAAATCTCCTGTATTGGCTTTCAACCACTTACTATCAGAGAAAAACAAAAGCAGAACTTGATCTTTTGTTGTTGTTTTGGGTTCTTTTTTCCCCTTCCTTTTGAAAAAGGGATTCCTCATCTTTATGGCTCCTTTATATTCTAACTGCCCCAGCTGGAAACCTTCTAGGCCTTTTTAAAACAGGATTAAAAACACAGTTTTCTGCATTAGCACAGCTCAAAAGGATAACCTCAGCTCTTTTCTCTGCCAGCCAGCTTTTTAATCCTGAATCACATGTCACTTCAAATTATGAATATGATTTTCATGTCCCCCTCGGGCCTAAATTTCACCCAAGTAAATCCTCTCATTCAGCAGCCGGAGAAACGTGTCAAAAGCAGTGATCTTCAAGCACCGAGAGTGCTCTGGGAGAGATCAAACTGTCCCAGCCTGAACTCTCCCAGTGCCAGGCATCTTTTCCCCTCCTGCTTATTGTTGTTGACACCCTGCATCCCCTCTTCCTTTCCCCCCAGTCTGAAAGCCTGGGATGGCAAGAGAGGGAAAAAATAAGTCCCTTCTTAATCCTAAATATTTCTCGTATTGATGCTTTCTGCGTTTGTGGGGGCAGAGGAAGAACAAAGACACACGCACAAACTGGTTCTGGGTAATGAGAAATTAAACCACCTGATAAAGCACCTCTTCCTTTCATCTCCTGGTACAGCTCTTTGCTGATATGATCAGCAGTCAGACGAGCAAACTGGCTAAACTGCCCTGATATCAGAGCCAGCCAGGCCGGTGTGCTGGTGTCAAGCTCCATTTGAAGAAGGATTTCCTTCCTCACCTGGGTTTCTCTGTGCCATAGTGATCCTGCTCTCCAGAACGTCTTGCAAACATGAGCTAACTTAGAACATCCTTATCAGACAATATGTGCATTTCCAGGCCTGGTCCGCAAAAAAACAGGTTGCGTCTTGTGCAAATTACTCAAAACCTGAGGATCAAGCCTGGAATCAGAGCTCTAGAAATATGCATATTGGGTTTTGGATGTATTTGACATTAGGTCAAATATGTCCTCAAGAAGACCTTCCCAGTTCAGAAGAGCAAGTCTTGTCTTTTCATTCTCTTTAGGGACACTAGAGAGCTCAAAGGACCATGTTGAACTTTCCTTCTTCACCTTTTCCCCTAGTATAGTTTCTTCCTCTCCAGAAGGAACTATATTACAGTTTTTGTAATGTTTAGATGTTTGTTGCTTTCCCAAGATGACTGTGGCCATTTCCTTTGCTTACTGTGAAGATAGATGCTACATCACAACTCCGGGTAGATGCCAAGGCTTTGCTCAATTTTTCCTAATGGGAGCAGTGAAGCATATTGAGACTGCACTACTGAGGGCTAGTGAGGCCCATCTCCATTATAACAAGATGACCGGATAACTGCAAAGATGGTCCTCATTCAGTCCTTTCAGATCAAGGAACAGAGATGCTTGATTTTGGTTCCAAAGGAGCTCTGGGGTTAGAAATAACTTTTCTGAGGTCTTCTCAGCACCTATCCGGATATCTGAGTTCAGCTTTCTTCTGCAGATAGTAAAGACACAGTTCTGGTCTGAGGCCATCTTATCTGAACACACTTTTCCATGGGTTCACTAGACCTTGTCAGAAAGGCTGTTTGGCTGCCGTGTTGGATTTTAATTTTCCTAGGAGTTCTCCTTCCTCACAGGGGAAGAAGGTAAAGATGGACCCAAGACACCATAGAAGGTAGAGAGCACCTGAAACCACAGCATGCCGCAAGTCCCCACAGCTGCATCACATGGTCATGCATCACATAGTATGGCCTTTTCCCATTTGAAAATCAGTCAGAAAAATGTTTTCCTCCTGCAGAAGAGCAAACACAAATGTGGAAAGGGACTAAAAGGGCATGTTTATCGCCCGCTTACCTTCCCACGGTGAAGAAGCCACAGCAGTTATTACAGAAACCTCACCTTTCAAAACATTCCCATGGCCATGTACATGCTAGTGCTGAATAAATGTATATCCTGGAAGGATTTCTCATTTGCTGGAAGATAAACTCTGATCCAGACATTGCCTGTTGCTTTTTGAAGTTTTAGCAGCAAAACAGAACCATTGTGGTTTGCCAAGAGAGGTGGGCAGGAAACTGGTTTTCCAATCCACAAGCAATCCTCAGTTTAGAGTTTTTCTATCCTAATACTGAGTGAAAGGTGAAAATCTGAAGCTTAGAAGGCTTCAGATCGTGTTAACCAAATAATTTTTCTTAACTTTACTTTTTAAATATTTTGGCGTATACATTTACATTTTTTTTTGTTTTTTTTTCGAAATATTTGCTTTTTAAGTATAAATCACAGTCAATTTGAAAGAAAAAAAAATTGCTCTTTAATTCCCTTCCTCCCGCAGGAAGACATTCAGATCAACCACCTGTGATTTCCATCAACTGGTATTTTTCAATTTAAAATAATTGCCAGAAAATCCCAATCAGTATTCAAGACCATGTGAATGACTGCCTGGCTGCAGCCTAGAGGTGGCAATAGTTTAGTGACTGCTGAGCTGCATGCACAGTCTTTAATCCCTTAAGTAGTGCTGTGAGGCTTCCAGTAGCTAATATATGTCCACCACCATAGCAAGGACTAAAATGAACATTGCTTCCTTTATCCCTTGATGTTTAAATACCACAAAAGCTTGGAAAACTGAATTTCCAGAGTGGTGATTTTTTTTTGCTCTTCCACCATTGGATGATAAATTTATTTATCTTTGCTCTTGGCACCAAACTTTGTGAGCATCTCTAAAAGAAACAATGAAAACTCACTCATGGTCTGCTAAATCAATACTCCCAGCATGTTGTTCTCCATTGTCAATGCATCTCATATAAGCACTCACTGCTCTGCCTGGGGCTGCCCCATCCCTGGCAGTGTTCAAGGCCAGGCTGGACACAGGGGCTTGGAGCAACCTGCTCTAGCAGAAGGTGTCCCTGCCTGTGGCAGGGGTTGGGACTGGATGAGGTTTTAGGTCCTTTCCAACCTAACCATTACATGATTCTATGATTCTATAGCTGAGGATGAGCCTTCATCCCAAACCAGTGATCAGCAGAAAGGATCAAAGTGAACAAGATAAATGATGGGTGTAACCTCTCCACACAACAGGGATAATTCACAATATTTCTATACAGCTGCTTCCTTAAACACAGAGCACAGAGACAGACTGGAGAAAATATGCTTGCAGATGGTATGTGTAAGAGGATGTAGACTCAAATTTGACAGTCACTTTATAAACGAAACCCAGTCTGTGTGATCTCCCCTCAGGTCTACTTGCTGTTGTGGAATAGTTTTCTATGGGTAAAAATACCAAGTTTCCAAAGCCTGATTTATGATTATTCTCTTCTAAAGTCTTAAAAACACAAAAATTATTACAGCTATTTGTATCTCATCCTGGCATTGTTGTTCTCCATTGCAGTAAGTGGAACTATCTTTCCTTAAAATGCTGGATCGAATCCATATTCTATTTATTACCTCTGAGGACTGCTCTTCTCTATTTTATAGCCAGAGCTGTGCAGGGGGATAAAAAGTGCACAATCTGAAAAAGTGCAGAAGTGTTGTCATCATTCTTTTTCCTCCCCCGCCCCACAAATAGTGCCTCCCAAAAGGCATCTGCTTTTTAGACCTTAACAACAGTGCAGAGCACAAGAGCAAAAATGACGATCTCTGGTGGATGGGTATTTGGCACCTACACCAAAAGCCTCTGTCTCCAAAAGGCACATGATGGAGATATAAGGGGGTTGAGGATGTTCCCTCTTCTGCTCCTTGTGCTTTTACTCCTCTGCATTCATTTATTCTCCTTGTAATTTAAGTTCGGGAGAAGGTTTAAACAGTCTGGTCCTGGGAGTAGGAAGCGGCTCATGAAGAAGCGAGGGAGGCAGCACGTATCTGGCAGCGTTTCCACACATTTTAATTCTAACTCAGTCCTGCCTGTCTCCGTATGAAAGCACTTTACTTTACACATAGCTTGCACCAGCCTATTGCCATCCACATCCTAGAGCAGCTCTGACCTTGTGCTTTGTCCTTCACCCAGAAAGTCCCTGACGGTGCGCGCTGGTTTCCCGAATAGCTACACAACATTTGTCTGAGTGGGAAAGGATGTTCCCAGATTTTGAAGGATTTGAGAAACCAGTTTCTGGTTTGTGTGTGTCAGTGCATCTTTGTTCGATGGACTTGAAAACCATCCTGAAGAAGCAAACCAAACCCACTTATGGGTTAGGTGGTTGATCCTGGATGCTGGGAGTGCCAGAGGGAGAGGATGTGTGATAAATAGATGGCCTAGTAGGGTGTGACAGCCCACTGGAAGGCACACACAGACCAGCTCAATGGGAGTGAGGCCACATAAGGGGTTTTGGTTCTTGTCCACCTTTCGCCCTCTGATGGACCACAGGTAAACAGTGCAGCATCTTCTTGTGCACCACCATTGGCTCATAGAGTGGCACTGATGCACACCCTTCACCCATGGTGTGTACCAGAGGTTTCTAGGCCACATCTTCCTCCACAGAATGAGGGAGAAAAATGTGAGGTGCACAGAAACCATTCCTCCTTACGCAGTTTGAGTTTACCAGGAGAGGTAAGCAGAGTCCCTCAGGGTACAACACATGACGCAGTCACAGCATGTCCCACCATTCTGACCCTAGCTGTGCCCACCTATGCTTTCCCCTCCCATTGTCAGGAATGCAACCTTCAGTAGAAAGCAAAGGAAAGCATAAAGGGGATTAAACCACTCCCACTTTCTTTCATCACTTAAATCAAGTTACTGATCAGTACTAGCATCTTTCTGGATAGAGAGTATCTGGGACATAGCTGAGCTGCTCCACAGCACTCCCAGGCTGGAAGACACTTTTTCCTGCTGTCAAACACTCACCACCAGCCTGGTACCACTGGGGAAGGGAGCAGGTGCTGGGGAAATTAACTTTAACTCCGTACGTCTTGCCAAGGTGCCTCAGTTATGAGTGTTGTGGGCTCCCAGCAGGGTGGGTGGAAGGAGATTGGATCTCACCAGGATGATCAGGGGCAGATGCTCTGAGTCACACTCATTTCCCATCACTAAGATCCCAGCTCAGCTACCTCGGTGGCATGGCAGGGATCCCTCCTCGCCTTGGTTTTTAGGATGCAATTAAAAAGATTTAACTATCATTGTCTTTACATGGCCAGAACACCCTGTTAGGGTTGTTTAGAGTTTTTTTTCTGTCATGTAAAACCCATGGCAGTGGGTGAATTAGTAAATGTTTGGGGTTTGGATATAGAGACTGAGATTTTATAATACATCTAAGAGTTTGGTCTCTAGTTCCCTTCAACAGCCATGAGAAGTAGAAGGTGTAACTCTCAAAGATGTCTTTAAAAAACCCACATTGAAAGTTGTTAGATCTGCAAGAG
>NW_009927686.1:134766-144648 GCF_000696875.1 Nestor notabilis | reverse complement strand
GAAAGAGTGGCAGATCCCCCAGGCCAGCACACTCCTCTTCCTCACCTTCCGATACCAACCTCAACAACATTGTCAAAATGCAGATCTCCTGCTAAGCCATTTCCCTGCAACAAGCCCAGCTCCCATGCTTGTCCAGGGAAAGATGAGCTCCTCAGGAGAGTGGAAGTCCCTGCTCAGGCACGTTTGGATGCTACCAGCCCTCCTGGAACAGACACAAAGAATGAGGAGGGTGACGTGGCTATGACAGCTATTTCATGATCGTGCTTCACAGGTTGTGCTGTTTCTGACTATGGTAATCATTAACATCAACTTCCACAGCAGGTAGGAAGCCAGGGTTATTCACAGTATAATTTCACTTTGGAGTTTAATTATACTATGAATACATAATTATACTGTGAGTACATAATACTGTATTATTATGAAGATGTATGGATGAATTCCTGCTACACTGAAGTACAGAAATCTCCTCTATCCCCTCACTGACTCGTACAATGATATCCCTACAGGTGGACAATCACATTAACATGGTTTCTGCCCCAGGTCTGGTGAGATCATGAGAATAAGCCTGCACGCTGGCTCCCAAGCCCAGCTGGTGCCTTTTGCTGAGATGCAACAACAAAATACTTGTGTTGGGCTATTTCACAGAAAAAAAACAATGACAGAAACCAGGGTGGTTCTGTTATGTTATTTGTGTGATGGCTTAACACACAAAGTGGCATAAGCAGCAGTATCGCAATGTTAGCCTCACGTCAAACAGATGGCTGGGAATTATGATATCTGAAATCCCAGAGCATCTTCCATTTCTAGATGCCAGTTAATAATACAGGTGGTGCTGTATAAAGGGAAGAGACTTTGCTACAGCTCTGGGGCTCAACTAGTCCACAGGGTCCAATTCCCAGTTCGATTGCCGTCCTTTCCTCCCTCTCGCCACATAGACATCTGGTGTTATTAAAAGCTAGTAAAAGAACTGTTTTCAGAGCTAGCTCCCCAACATTGCATGTGTAACCATATGTGGTAATATAGCACTACATGAAAAATAAAAAAGCCTGCTTATTGAAGATCAGCAACTTTTTTTCCTCAGCATCCCTTCTCTGTTCATGTGGTTATTGGTTCCTGTAACTGTTCTTGTCTTTTGAAGTGATTTAATTAGATGCAATGGGTGGATTTACTAAAAAGTCTAGACTAATCTGCTCTTTAGATAGCCATGACCTTATGACTGTGTAGAAACCACCTCTAAATCTAGCATCTTTAAAACATTTTCTCTCCCTGAAGTGTATATATGGCCTTACTGCTATTGAGTCAGCATGGGCAGTTTCTATCAAAATATGGATGATATTAAATAAATATGGAATGAGAAACTGGGGAGGAAAAACTGCTAGAAGAGAGCATATAGTGCAGCACTTCGCTACAGACCTTCTGCTCCGGAGACAGTGGATTTGAGTATTGACTCACCCAGGGGAAACTGAGGCTGGAATTTGGTTCATTCTCCTCAACAGTAATGGCAGGAAAGAAATAATGTCAGCTTCAGTGACCCTGGTCTGAAGATCATAGGAGATTCAGCTGTAATGTCTCACACTGACTAAACTCTAAGGCATAGATGTTGCCCCTCCAGAATGGTGTTTCTGAGCTTAATGGGCTGTGGAGCAAAGTCTGCTCCCTCCTCTTCCTCTCCAGGCAGACAAAAAGGGTGAGTTACAACACAGAGCATAGAGGGAAAGGGGAAAAAAAAAAAAAAAAGGAGAAATAAAAAAAGAAAAGACTTATTTTATTAAGGAGCCTCCTTAGCTGCGGACAGGATGCACACAACAGGAAGGATGTGGACACTGAATAACTCATCTCAGGATTTCTCTGTCATTAAGGAAAAGGAGGTATTGAAGCGTGAGCTTCCTTTGCATGCTATTCTAGTGAAAAGAAATTCAGCAGTAAGGCAAAATGTTACTACTGCTTTGCTGCTGCTAAATGAGAAAACTTTCCTTCTCTTCCTCTCCCTGCCCTGCACCTGCTCATGGGGCTCTCAATCCACCAGCGCTGAGCAGGAACTTTAATACTTACTTCATCCTCCCTCATCACAGACACAGAAACACACTGGGTATCCACTGCACAGCTGCTGGGGCAATAGTTCAACAAACTGCTAAACATAGAAGAGGAGGGTAAAGTAAATCTAGGCACCAACCTTCCCAGCAGCTTAGAAACATGACTGGAGTTGGATTTTGCTACCCCAACAGTGAAGGTCCCTAAGCCAAGCTGGTGCCATGGTGACCTTATCGTAAGAGGGGCTGAGATGGGAACAGGGAGCAATGAAAAGTTGGGTTTGCTTCTCCTGTTGCTCTTGGGAAAGAAAACCTGGGATAACAAAGGGGAAAGCACCAGATGTCACCACTAGGAGCAGGTGGCTCTGACAAACTATTGCAGTCAACCCCCCTAGATTTTCTCTTAACTGAAATGGTGCTCTACATTTGCAGGTGAGTTTTCATGAGAATAAGTCCCTTGTCATCATGCGGATAAACAGCATTAGAGCCATTTTGAAATTAAAAATAAAATAAAATATGAAAAATAGATTATAAACTTCTGCAGATGGGAATTATCTGTATTTATGTGTTCATACACACAGTGCTGTCCTAGACCACAATTCCCAGATATTACTGGAATACAAATGACATCAGCCAGGGATACACAGACATTTTTGGTAGTTTCATTTCATTTTTCATTTGTGAATCATTTTAAGAGGCAGAATGGAGGAGAACACGCACCAAAGAGAATTGCGATCTCTTGCAGCAGAATAAATGTAAGCTACAAAATGCTCAAGAAATCCTTTAGTGACCTAAGTTTCATCACACATCACCAGGAAAGACCTAACTTTAGGTTTGACCTCCACATTGTTGTATAAATAGAGAAGGAAACCTGAGAAGCACTAAGATGTAGCCTTCCTCAGGAAAAAAAAATAAAGCAGTCTCTTCATTAATGACTCCCATTATAGCTATTCATTGTATCCTCTTTTCCTTAACAAAGTCTCACATTGTCATCCAGCCCTCTTAAACGTTCGTTGTGTGCCCATTATCAAAATATCATTTTCAGATTCACTGAACACATGTAGGAAATGCAGTTGTGTAAAAAGGAAGAGAAGGAGGGAAGATAGCACCAAAAAAAGACAGACAGTAAGTGTAGACTGTATTTGTGTTATCACCCTCTGAGAAAAGAATATGTTTAATTTTTGCTGTGTCATAAATCTTAAACTCTCAAGATGTCACTGATGAGACTGGTAACTAAACAACTGAAAATGGTCACTGGAAGGTTGCTTTCCCCACCACTTCATTTTAATAAAGATGGCTTTATTATGAATGGAGGGAGATCTCTGTGGTCAATTTTGAATCTGCTTTTAAGCACTGTCTAATGAATTTTACATATCCAAATGGGAAATCACTAGTGGTTTACACAAAACAAAAATTGTACAATTTCAGAAGCATGAAACAGGCCTGTTTAGGAAATGCCTAGCCAACACACCAAATTTTCTCTTTCCCATTTATGTTCTTTATCCTTATAATATTATCTGACCCTTGATATAAAGTTAGTTCTGTTCCTGACCCAGACTTTGCTCAAGATCAGGCAAAACTGCCGTTGACTTCAGTAGTGGAAGAATCAACCTCTCAGTTCAAGATTAAAACCTTGGACAATGAAATACAGAAATAGTTCTACAGACAAATGATTGAAAGGCCTTCTCTGACCACAGCAATCCTTACCATTAACCTCCAAGAAGGTCTCCCTTTGGAAGCTACTATTGCTACCAACTGATGTAAGGGCTGGTCCAGTTTGAACTGTACAGAGACAACTTGCCTAAGATCCAGCATCAAGTGCTTGTCCGCAGGCAGAAGGGTTTGATCATTAACCTACAGCTGGATGTTATTCATCCTGCACTACCAGAGTAAGCTAGAAGGACCAAAGCATGGATCATCTTAGGTAGATGGCCCTCTACAGCTCTAGCTGGTCAAGGCAGAGGGAGCCAAGCAGCCCGCTTTCCCAGGGGAGTGAGCCAGGAGTTACACAGTGAACCAGGTCAGCCTGCATCCACAGTCCAATCTGAAGTTGCATTCTCAAGGGGATAAATGGTTCTATGTCTTTCAGAAGTGTACCTTTCAATGACTTGTTCTCAGGAGAAAAGCAGTCTTAGAAAGGGCTGAAAAGAGCAAACTCTATTATCCACTTGCGATTGGTCTGAACTGGAATCACTCTGGATGCATTTTAGACCTCCAATGTCACGAAGACAGTGTTGGTCATCAGCCCCTGCATTGCAGCTGACATCATAAGTACATTTGTCACTTTTTTCACCCCTAAGTATGAATATTTGGGTTAGATTAGGTAACATTTGAAATGTCAGTGGGGCATTTGTCATATTGGATTTCCATCCATTCATCCTCAAAGTCCTTTCTTGTTTCTTTTTTTTTTTTGTAAGACATTGAAAACTTGGAACAGGTAGCACAAAATCAGTGTGAGTTTCACCTGTGAGACACAGCAGCAGGACTTACTCAGTATTTTAAAGGCAGACAATGAGCAGGGCACAGCCTTGAGATGCGGACAGTCTTTGGGATTGGCTGTATCTTGCAATTTGACCTGAATGCAATGACATGCAGCTATATATTTATATGTCTATATCTATGACTATACAAGTAGTGATATAGATATATATTCCCCTTCTCTCTCCCCAGAAAACAGAATCAAAGCCACAACTTTTCTTTGCCATTTGAAGTTACTTTTGAATCAGGATATTTTGGGGGGTGTCTTCCAGTCTTGGAGGGTAACCTTACTGTTTTCTTGCTTTTCTCTCAAAAGTGCTTGAAAGCATGACTTTTTTCCCCAGTAAATTAATCTCGAATCTGAAGACATGGAGTCGTGAAGTGTCCCTATCTACAAGCAGGGAGTGATAGCTGTCACCTGGATGCTCTCTCTCAACACAACTGCTTTGTGTCCTGTCTCTGCTCCTTCCCTGCTTCTTGTGCCCCTCCTCTCTCAAGCAGAGCCCAAGATACTGAACAATCCTTGATGAGGGTAAGCACTACTGGGCAACACCTAAACCATCCGTATGTTACCAGCACTGTTCTCAGACTAAAGCCAAAGCACAGCACTGCACCAGCTACTAAGAAAACCAAAAAGTTAACCCTATCTCAGCTGAAACCAGGACAGCACCGAGAGCACAAACCCATTCCCCTGTTGTAGTGGTCACTTTGGTCCAAAGCATAGGTTAGAGGGCATGGACCTTGCTTCCCCACCAGTGTGTTCCTTCTGCCCATGTCTCCTGTGGCCTGGTTCAGAGCATCACTCTCATGCACTCTGTCTGCTCACACATGGTACGTGCAGCACCTCCCAGGCACACCAGACTGATTGTGCTGACTTTATTGGCGACCTGCCCTGTCCTTAGGAGAGGGCCTCCTGGTGAGGATGGTGGCCAGGAGCTGGCGGCTGCTGCCTGTGCTCCCTAAAGCTCACGAGCCTCCGAGGAACCACAAGCGGCACAAGACTAAACTTGGCTCTGTCCCTTCAGCCAGCTCTGCCGGCCGGGTGCCTGCCTGCCCCATCTTGCCCAGGAATGGGACAAGTGGGAGCTGCTGAACAAGCTGGATTCACAGCTCCCAGCAACCTTCCCACAGCACAGCCGGGTGGTAAAGCAGGGATGTGTGAAGACCAGCTGTGGAAAGAGACCAGTCTTGCTGGAAAGCAGGGACCTGCCCAAGACTCCGGAGACTTCCAGGGTGTCTGCCCATGCAGAAGGTGTGCTGTGCCCACCTGGTGCTGCTCGGTGTGCCGGTTCCCCCTGTTGTCCCTAACTCCTGCTGGTCTCTGATTGAACCCTCTTGTGGCTTTGCCGCCCTTTGAGTCATGGCCTCGTTAACAAAGGTCTGTATGTGAGAGAGACCAGCCATGTGGGAAGCGCAGCGGATGTACTGAATGCAGCACCACATCTAGTGAAGATCCAGTGGGAATGCCCACTGTGAGGTTTGTGTGGTGGTGTTTGTTCAGTTCACTGCGCTGCTCCTTGGCCTTCCTCTCCTGCCCAGGCACTGTGTTTGCTGGGGTTTCATCTGACCATTGCTGACCTAGAGAAGCCTCTTTTCCTCTCTAAAGAGACAACCAAACTGAAGAAGGGTCGTGGCTGGAGACAAGAGTGTATGCAAATGACATAGTGCTTTTCTCTATATAGAAACTGGACTGTTAGTCACCCAAACCAGCTTTTTTACCCCCTTTTGAATGCAAGTAGGTCTCTGAGCATAAGTTAATACTGTATTTATTTCAGGCCCCTTTATGCTATCAGAGCGATGAAAGGTTGTTTCTACCATCATTCGAACTGATTGTTGCTATCCCTCCTTTGGTGATTATATTACTTCATCCTGAACAAATGCTGATGGAGACTGGGTAAGATTTCATTTGTATGAAAGGTGCAGGTAGACCTGCTCCTGCTGATCTTGTTGCTCTCAGGGATTCTCCACCATCCCTATTCCTCCAAGCAGAACCAGGAAAAGGCAGTGTACTTCCCACCCAGTTAAATGACATCTTTACCCAGGTGGAGGACAGCTCTTCACCTCCATCAGTGTCTCCCTGAGTCAAATCTATTAGAAGTGAAGGTATTGCAGGTGCCAGACTTGTAAACTTAAACATTACTTAACCAAACAAAACTATGATGTTCTTCAGTCTAAGCCTCACCACGTGTAGCAGCTGTTGATGAATTAAGACACTAAAGAATCTCCTCAGCTTTTCAAGACTTTGCCTTTAAAAGCATAATGTAGCCTCATCTGATATAAATCTACATTATCCCATTGCTCTCTATGTTGATTTATGTCAGTGGACCAGCTATTATACCAACATCAATAGCAATCTGCATCTCTGTTGGTGGTGATTAAGGATGGAAAAGCAGGTGGGAACAAGGCAGAATATAATACTTACACTGTGACTAAAAACCTGAAAAGCAGGAGCCCGATAATGCTGTCAGGAGGCTGCTGGGAATAAGCTGCGCTTATGATTTGACTTAATCAGAATGAACACAAAATCAGGCCACAGCTGCCATCAGGTCTTCACCTTGGTCTTCCACAGTTAGCGACTCTGATGAACTGAGTGCAGTTTTATACTCATAAACATCTATGGTGGTAGTGCTAGGTGATGAGGAGACCTAAGAGAACCATTAACTGGTCCACATACTGCTTGGGCAGTGCTGAATTTGCACTTCTGGACTCAGATTTTCACTTCACAGCACCAAATGTGGGGTTCAGGTTTATTATTTGTTTTCACTGGAGATCCAGCCGCTGGTGACTCCCACATTGGTGCTAAACAGCAGTTCTCATTCTCCTGAGTTCTTCCAAACATCCATCTATGGCACTTCTCAAAGCTGCTGCCAAGGAGCTCAGCCGCTCCCCAAACCAAGCTGAAACAACAAGGAATGCAGCATGTGCTTTCTTAAGAGCCAGGTAAAGTTTGTCTATGAGAGAAGCAATCCAGGAACAAGCCCAGGGAGCCTCCACACTGAGACGCTTGTTTTGTTTTTGCTTTACAGCTTCACAGCTTCAAGTTTTTTCAGGTTCTCTTCATTCCTTCTTTAAAAGGCTGAAATTCTCTGCAGCGCAGCCACAAATATCACAGCCCTCTTGTCACTGTCCAAGTAGCTCAGAGCTGCAATTTGTTTAAAGCTAGCCTGAAGTGAACCAGTTAGTAAGAGCTGGTTTCCCATCACACCTCATTCCACCTTCTGCCTTTGAAGCCCACTTAACACAGCCTTACTATTCCTTGGGGACAGCAGGGGATTAAGGCAGGCCCCTTGACAATGCACTGGCTGTTCCAGCACTGTTGCCTTTTCTGTGTATTAACATAATATGAGAGAGAGCGGACTTAAAACAAAAGACAAAGAAGGAAAGAGAGAGGGGAGAAAGTGTGTGTATGTGTGTGAAGGAGCAACATTTGTAGTGTAACAACAAAACCCTGTTGTTGGGGGCTTTTGTTAATATTAGTAAGCTTCAAGTACAAGTACTTGTGCCTTTAATAATGCAGCAGAGAAAGAATTCCCCTAAAGCTTCCTCTCTGTATATCAGGTGAGTTGCATTTGTTCCAGTCATTCTCCTTTCTTAGGTGTAAAAGCCTGATGGGGCATTCAGTTGCTGGTGTTTGAGGAGCCCAAAGGACTGTGGCTCTTATTAGAGCAGCTGATAACATTATTTGATCCTTACTTCTTTAGTTACTAACATCCTCTTGCTGTTGGCATCATGCTAAAGGCATCATCTACCTGTAATTTCTTACTGATAACACAGCTTGGATAACACTGTGAAGAGTGACAGCAACACAGAATGAATGGGATCTACCTGAACTTGTTACCAGACTGTGATCCTGGGAAGGCTTGCTGCTGCATGATGAGCAACAGCTACTTATCACTGCTCTGTCCTGCAGGGAACCTAAGAGCTGTGATAACCACAGCATGAGGAAGAGAGGTAAATGCTATGTGCTTTCGTAAAGAAGGTACAGAAGATATCTTTTAAACAACTTACTCTTTGAAAAAGGACACTCTGGGAAGAGACATACAGAGCACAGAGCTGAATGGAAATTGCAGCAGCAGTGCTGAGAAATCCAAGGCAACAATAAATAGTGCGGAAGAGGTGGATGGTGGGACCCCACATCTCCAGGCTCGAGAATTAGGAAACTCACCCTATCCTTCAAGTCACCAGCATCTGGAACACACACGAGCCAAACAGGCAAGGGAGGACTGACAAAAGCTATTCGAGGCAGCTTGAAACTTCAGCGAGCCTGTGTGGCTTTTCTATGGAAAAAATGCTGTAGAGGATTAGACATCTGCCACTGCAGCACATAAACCTCTTTCCTCTCTCACTCTTCTATGTATGTACACGTTTAGACTAGTCTCTACAGGATTTTCTTGCCTTCGTCACTCTTCAGTCATAGGCAGACAGAGAAAGTAAAATGAGAGAATCCTATAGCAAGCTATCCATTAACCCCAGGACAAGTGAGATTCCAGCCTGTGGTGTGTGTGGAGCAGTGGATGGTACAGCACTGGGGGCAGGTAACACAGTGCACAATTAACTACCTTCAGATTTCTTTTCATTGTGATAGGACCATTTGGGGTGAGTACAACAGTCCTTGATTGCTACAGCTGCTGCTTAGCAATGCACACCAGAGAAGGGATCCTGCTTCTCCAGACAGATAGGATCTGCTCCACTAGATAGACCTATCACCATCTGAGGGTAGAGAAGGCTCTGAGGATGCCTTGTAACAGTCTTCCAGTTCCTAAGTGGGGCCTACAGGAAACCTGGAGAGGGGCTTTGGACAAGGGCCTGTAGGGACAGGACAAGGGGAATGGCTTGAACCTGCCAGAGGGGAGATTGAGATGAGCTCTGAGGCAGAAGCTCTTCCCTGTGAGGGTGCTGAGGCGCTGGCACAGGGTGCCCAGAGAAGCTGTGGCTGCCCCATCCCTGGCAGTGTTCAAGGGCAGGTTGTCCCCAGGGGCTTGGAGCAACCTGCTCTAGTGGAAGGTGTCCCAGCCCGTGGCAGGGGCTGGAACTGGATGAGCTTTAATATCCCTTCCAGCCCTGATCGTTCTCGGATTCCATGATTCTGCTTGTGGAGCTGACTGTGTTTCCTTTCACAGCGGCAGAGTTACTTCTGCTCTCCATTGCCACATGCCTGCCCTGAGTTTCCCCAGTGACACAGTCTCAAAACTCCTGCCATGGGAGTAAAGAGCTGAGGCATCACTCCAGAGTGACCTCCTGTGCAGTCAGCAGGTCCCACGAAAGGACCATGATTTTGAATGTTTTTGGTACTTGCATTATTTGCTTTGCATTGCCCCAGCTGTGAGAAACCCCGTGATCAGTTTTTCTCCCTCGTTAATGCCTATAGTGGGAA